>NW_027509097.1:1860000-1907500 GCF_051911475.1 Siphateles boraxobius
ATTGAGTCAAGAACCCTAGGGTTCTATATAGTTTTCTAAAGAACAAAAAGTTGTGAAACTTTTTTTGTGGAAAGAAATTGACCTTTTGAAGGATGTAAAAATGTGATGATTTGATCTTGAAGTATTCAATATTATCTTCAATTATAAGAATAAAGGTTCTTAGTTGGCAATACTGGTTCCAGGAATAACCATTTAACAGTTTTAACATTTTGATATCATATTGACTTCAAATGATTGTTGTGTGCTTATACTGAGGTTGGAAACAAAACAACAGCATCCAAGCATCCAACAATGAACGCTCACAGCGATGCTATACACTCTTTATTGGCATCGATGGTTCCATAAAGAACCTTTTGTGAAATTGAAATTTCCCATCTTTAAGAGTGTAGCATCAATGTGTGTGTTAATTTTTGAATGCTGTTTTGGCTGAACTGGCCTTCAACCACAGTGTAAGCACACAACAATCATTTGAAGTCAATATGAAATCTAAACTGGTATTTTTAACACCCGTTTCTGATTATTTGTCAAAACCCCCTTTCATAGATATTTCATGATCCAATTAACTCTAAGTGTCTAAATAGACACTGTACTTTAAAAACACATCACATTACAAAAAGAAGCTTGGTTGTGGATATAATTTCGTGTGGAGTTCATGTTGAATTCCATGCAGATAATGCTGCATCTGTATGTTCTGCATTCAGGATAACATTCCGTTATCCTATTCCTATTATGCTCGGCTCTGCATCGATGCCTTTCTGCAGTAGGCTGTCTGCAACTCAAAGTCTCTGTTTAAATAATATACTCTTGGCTCCCACTGTCTCAGTCTCTCTCTTTCTCTCTGGTTTCAGTACAGTGCTATTGCGGTAATGTTTGCCGCCTCCTCTGAACGGCACTTTAATGATGAGAAAGCACAAAGTTCTTAACGCTGGGGATGTGAAGTAGTGGTGATCATGCCTCTGCCCGGCACACAGATTAAATGTCAAGCCGAGTTTGAGTCGTGAGGGGGATTCAGCATCGGATGTGAGGGTCATCCTTGACACAGCGCCTCTAGTGGTAATACGAGGAACTGAAGGGAGATGATGCACAGAATTTTGATTTTCAGCTTTAACAGTTCACCAAAAGGGATGCTGATAAAACGTTATCAACATCAAGTCATGTCCTGCACATCTCAATCCTTCCTGTTCATAGTATTAGGCATATTCAAGCACCTGCGAGTTGACTATAGCCGTTCAACAAATCTGTTGCAAGATTTCATCAAGACCTTTATTGGAAAGGCATCTTGATTTGATTAATTCATTATCACAGCAAGTCTAAATGCTCAGATCAAGAGTAAAACAACCCAAGAAACAAAAATGCAGTGAAGGAATTAACTAAAACAGACACTCGCTTGTAATAATACAAAAAAAAAACATTTTAATTAATTTAAAACACACACACACACACACACACACACACACACAAACATAGCTTTAGCTTTATAATTATGCATGTGCATAATGTATTTGCCTTTTCATTTCAGACCAATCATTTAAAACTCAATTAGTTCTCTGATTTACAATATATTTTTTACATTTACTGCAAAGTAAGTCAGCATATAGCAGCTAAAGATTTCAATACACAAATGACCGTAAGATCAATGTCTAATCCGTTTGGACAAAGAAAAAGTAAATAGGTAATATAATTCCCCCTCATTCACACAAAAATTACCTCTTACTTTTGGCCAAAAGGAGAACCATTAAAATAAACAAAATAATAATTAAAAATAAATAAATATTTTAGTATTTCAGATTTTAGTCTATGTCTGTTTCCTTTCGAGATCATCTAAATGCTAGTGTTCTCCTTCAAGTTCACAAAATATATTCATGTAATATTTAGACATATTTATGATTCATCTTTTTCACAGGGCTGTATACAGTTTAATTCTCCCTAGAATGAGAATGTTCATCTCCCTAGCATCACAAAAGCAAGTACTGTAGTAAATCATAATTCACTGGTGTGATGCAAACTAAAGGCTTCTGTCTATTTAAAAAAGCATGAGCCCTTCGCATTCCCTTCCCAGATTCCTGTTTCAATAGGTAATATGTCAATGCAGAAAAGAAAATGGCAGATGTCAAGGCACAGTGTTAATGCATCAAGGTGATTTCTTAATGCCTTTTATAAGAGATCATGCAATATTTGCTCTATTGCAAATAAAAATTCCAGTAAGAAATTAATTACTTTTCAGTAGACTACATTTGCAGCTAGAACATGAATCAATGGCATAAACTATATAATAATCATCTTACCATTGGGGCAATTATAAAGCATTTAATGACATTATAAAACTAAAGTGAACTGTCCTATAAGACAAAACATGAAAAATGTTGCATGTGTAACACACATTTTCAAAAAGTCACAGTAAAAAGACGGCAGAAGCCACCTGATTTGACAAACTGACACACAAATGTTTCATTCAATATATATTCCATATAACAGAAGGCATGGGTCTTGGAAAAGTAAGGAACGTCTCCCAAAACCTGGTGGACTGAACATATAGTTTTAAACTTTGTAGATCGCTCATGAAGTGGGTCTTTGTTATTTGCATCTAAACCCCTGTTACCTGAACACTGGGCAGACTGAACTGACTGATGGTCGCGGGTTCCGCGGCGGGAGCGCGCATCACTGGAACAAACGGATCGCAGGACATCTGCCATCCCGAGAATGTCTGAATCACCGGAGGAGGGCGAGAGGAGATGAGTACCGGAGGAGCAGAACCCACTCTACACAGTCTGGAGGTGTTCGGGACCATCCAGATCCATGGAGGAGCTTCCGCGCTCACGTGCCACAGCTGAGGCTGAGCTTTAACGCGCTGGACCGGGATCATTCCTGCTGCATCCTACAACTCGGAAGAAGGATGGATGGAGACTAAGGAAGCGGTCAGTGCAGTGGACACTGAAAAAAAAAACACAGATAGATATCGCACATTTATCAGCACCCCAGCGTCTCCGATTGACAAAAATAGCGACGATAATGTTTCGTCATATGGGAGCACTGTCCAAAAGTCTCTCAAAGTTATATCTCTATTTCACCACACATTCCATTATTATGAAATCCATTTTTTTTATCTGCATGGCCGAAACACAAAAATCCCCGTAAGAGGCTATGTGTTAGCACATGTTTCATTTGACAATCTGCTGTAAACATTAAAAAAAAAAAAAATTTAGTTCAGGTAAGAGAATCCGAATCTGAAAGAAAAGAAAAAAAGCACACTGAAACATAATAAGCAGGCTCCCCTCCCAAATTATGCAGCACATGCATCCGCATGCACAGGTTGCAAGACATTATCAAGAGAGCTTTTCTGTGTAACTTAAATGGAAAAGTTATTCTGGCTCTTTCACTAAAATAAATCATAACAATATATTGCGCCAGAAAATTATGTTTTGCTATAGTCTACTACACTGTCCAAAAGTCCCTGAAAGTTGATGCACATTTTAGCACAAATTACAAAAACAATAATATGCTAATCACACATGCGTAAATTATTTTAACTGCATAACCAGAACTCCAATATCACCACATCACTTCTGTTATATTAGCCTATTTTCACCATAGATAATCATATACAGTATAGCCTCTCTCATTATAAGTTACGGTCATGAAAATCCGAATCTGATTAAAATAATAATAATAATTTAAAGAAAGCCCTCTGAAACATAATAAATGGCTCCCTTCAATTCTGCAGCGCATGTATGCATTGACTTAAACAGGTGGATGCAATACATTATCAAGAAAGCTTTTCTGTGAAACTTAAACGGAAAAGTTAAAGTAGCGTTTTTATTGACCAAAAATCCATGCGAACTCACCTATGAGGTGTTTCAAAAATCGCTGTTCAACATTATGTATGTGTCTGTTAGTGTCTCGCTGAAAATAAATAAATAATGCAAACTATAAACAGATCAATTAAAAATGGAACTGAATCTGCAGATGAAGGTTTCTAAGAATATCCAGTAAGAAACGTGCCCAACGTGTGTGCGTTCACGCGCCTTGGGTCGCACTCTCCATGTGCACGATCACAGCGGCGGGTTATTCATTTCGCTCTCAAGAGCTCCGTGGGAATCTCGTGGAAATCTGTTCACTGTCAAGTCGATGATTCTCCAGCCTCCCGCAGTGGTGCCTCTTAAAGAATTTCAAAACCATTCCTTATCACGATATAATCCTTATGCATGCTTGTAGAACTTGTGTGTGTTATGTAGAAAATCCTCGTTGATTAAGAGATGCGACTGTGCTTCTGCTCAGCTGAAAGTCCTGGCAGTCCAGACGAGTGCGTTTGCTTTCTGAGCGGATCTGATGGCGCCGTGCGCAGAACAGCACAGTGCGTCAGGACGCGCAAACACGCACAACTCGCCCTCAGATGATCTGGGATGATTAGAATACTGTGACAACTGTTTTAATCTATTAACGGTGACATGATTTACCTGGTTTAAAACCCATTAACCCTCATGTTCTGTTTGGGGACCCCAGGGGCTTTTTAAGACCTAATCAGAATGCATAATAATCTAATATCTGAAAAGTGCATAAAGCTTCAATCAGTTGTATAAAAGATTGAATAAATAATCTGCCAGTTTTTGATTGGGACAGGGCAACACATTAGAATAATGTAAAGGGAAAATATCAATATATTAATTACTACAATTATTTTAATATAGTATAATTATTAATATTTGAATAATTAAATAAAAAACAGCTAAAATATGGATGTAAATGTCTGAAATATTGGTTATTTTAATCTACTGTCATTCGTAGATTCTGTTAATAAAAAGGGTGAAAAAAGCACATTTGTCATCATTACAGAAGAAGTACCAGAGGAAATATAGTCTACATGGGGAGCCTTCCAATATTGCCTTGGTCAATGGGGGGCCTAGGAGTCGAAGAGATTTTCTTTCTTTTTTCCTCATCAATCAATCCTCTGTGGTGACTTTGAAGCACAAGTCATCATATGTTTCTTACATCGCCAGGGGGTATGTTTCAACAGCCATATAGAGGGAAATCGAGGTTATCCAAAGTTTTTCTTTTCTTTTGCCCACAACTGGGCGTCTCGTCAGGAGTGGATCAACTCTAACTCTTGTGAATGTCAGAAAACACTGTGTGCGAACAAAAATTATATAATAAGTGGATTTGACACCCCAGCCTGAGTTTATAGTTTGGAATCTGGTTGAAGAGCCCTGGACGTGTGAAATGGAGTAATGACTCAGGGCTGGTGACTGAAAGGTTACAGATTCGATTACCAAAAAGTATAATCCATGAAACATAACCTCATGCACCTTACCTCAGGTTGGATTATCCTGTGGGCAAAAACAGTAAGCAAGCATATGTATTATAAGCGTATTATAAACGAATGTCTACTGTAAATTTCTCTTGGTGTGATCCAAAGATGATATTTCAGTATTTGCTAAAGAGGTTTCTTCTTCACAACTCAGAATATCTGCATTAAAGTTTCAGTTAAAAGTACACTGCCTTTCAAAAGTTCGTAAGATTTTTAATGTTTCTGAAAAGTCTCTTATGCTCACTAAAGCTGCATTTATTTGACCAAAAATACAGTAATATATTAATATTTTGAAATAGAATTACAATTTAAAATAACTTTTCTATTTGAATATACAGTATTTTCAAATGTGATTTATGCCTGTGACGGTAAAGCTGAATTTTCAGCATCATTAATCCAGTCTTCAGTGTCACATGATCCTTCAGAAATCATTCTAATATGCCGATTTGCTGCTCAAGAAACAGTTCTGATTATTATCAATGTTGAAAACTGATATGCTGGTTAACATTTTTGTGATAACTGTGATACAACCGTGACTTTTTTCAGGAATCTTTAATGAATGGAAAATTCAAATGAACAGCGTTTTTTTTAAATGATTATTTTTGTAACATTATAAATGTATTCAGTCACTTTGGTCAATTTAATGCACTATTGCTGAATAAAACTATTAATTTCTTTAAAATAAATAATTATTTTTAAAAATCTCGACGTGGTGTATATGTAGTAGTTGACAGACTATTTGTGTGAACTTTTGATCATTTTATAAATCCTTCAATGCAACATCTGTGCCATCTGCCAAAAGTCCAGTTCTTCATGTGGCTTTTATAAATTATATATCATTTATGGTGTTGGTAAGCATTCCAAATCAATTTATAACTAGGGTAGGTTCATAAGTTCTGGGAGTGAGAGAGAACTCAACAATTTGACTTGAAATTGAGGAAACCCCTAGGCCATGACTTCTTAATTTTCTCCAACAAAAATCTTGAACCGTGTGGTCTCACACCCCAGGCTCTCCCAGGGTTCTGTTTCGTGTCCTTTTAAAAATTGCTCATAATTAGTGACTGTTGCCCCTTTCATTCACCCTCCTAGATTGGTTGTCGGTGGCCCAGAATATGGCCCTGTCAGTGCTGTGGTGATAGAGATTATATGACTGGGCCTGTTCAGTTGTGATATTCCAGTTTTGGGGTCTGCCGTAGGAGTTGCCATTTCTCTGAAGGGAATATCTGGATGCAGAAATGAGATTTTCCAACCATTTCTGATTGGTTAAAACCTTACCCTCAATCACACAGTGTGTCTAATGCCTGAGGCCGGGTCTTTAGATTCTGTGAGCATGAGGAAAGCATTTTAGCATGTATTCAGTATTACAAGAATATTCAGAAAACAGGTGCCACAATCATCACCTTGGTTACCTGAGCAATAGCAAAGGCTGATAGTGCTGTTTGGCACAATGGACGTTAATTTGTATTTTAATAGTATTAAAAAGAGAGACAGTCCATTGTGAACGGTGTCTTACCCGGAGGAACTGGCTTGGCATGAGCCCACAATACTATTGAAACATATTGCCTTGACATCGAAAGGCTTTGGACTATTTGTTTCAGAGAAAACATGAATCTTAAACGCCCGACACAGCTGGACACATGATTATGCTAAGACAGAGCACATGGTGAGGTTAATTACAGGGTCAAGCTGGTGCATTTATGGACACAATTACTACCGTTGTATGATTAAAGATTCTTTGAAGCACAGTGGAACTCATTAATATGAATGTGTTTAGTGCACAAATGAACAAAATGACACAATTTTGCGGTAACACTTCATGTTACACGTTATATACTTGTTATAACTGTAGTTAACTATAAATTAGGCACAATTAACCCTAAACCAAACCATAATCCTACCCTAACCCTAAAATAATACATGTAGTTAATTATTATTACTCAGTACTTAAATGTTATTACACTGTAGCATGGACACATTAACACTTAAACGCATACCCTCCTCCTCATTCATTTTTTAAAGTTAGACATCAACCTTCTTAGTATTCCTCAATCAATTCATTATATTGTTTATCATTTTTGTCATTTTTGTTACAGTGTAAAGATATGTTTTCTGCACAACAATAATTGAATCTTTGATGACTGAATAAGTGCAATTCACCTTTATTCTACAAGGTGGCAATGTCTAATACACAATGATGAAGTCTTTTGCTCATAGTTAGCGCAGGCAGAAAAAAAAGAATAGGAAGTATCATCAGCACAATTTAAAATGATTCAGCGATTTACTGCAAGAGAAAATACTGAACGCAATCAAATATTGGTGTTACTTTCATTTGATGGTGGATCTGGTGAAGAAGATAAAGATCTGAATATCTAATAGTTATTGGCAAAACATTCATGCAATTAAGGGTTAAAATAAAGTGTAACCACTTTTGCTATTGATTACAAAATATGTAAAATAAAAAGCTGAAGTGTAGATTTCTGGACCATCACCAACAAGAACTGAAAAAAATGTCTGTTTTCAAACAGGTTTCCCAACACTTTTCTCATCTTTCTTTAGTCAGACTTAAAAAAAAGTGTTTTTGCGGAAACACTGTTGGAGTTAAACAGAATTTCCGATGAGAAAAAAGTAGTTTTTTTTTTTTTTTTTAAGTCGGCTGTTATATACCAGAATGTATTGGAATAGAGGGGGTTAAAAGTAAAAGAGCTTCATGCCATTAGCTGAAAGGAAAATCATTTAAAGTTGTTACATTTATTCATCCACAATAAGACTGTGAAAGTGCATTATGGGTCAATTTTTTTTAGGTTTTCTGTCAACCATTTGATGCAAATCAACTGAGTGCATGTTATGATACAACAGAGGATTAAAGCTTCAAGTTATAAAATCTTAAATAAATATTCAATAAGAGCAACACATTAAAATTACTTGGAAGGAAAATAAATGTTACATTTTAGAAAAAAATTAACATAGTGGTGTCTCATTAAAACGTGATAACAGAACACGAGATTTAAATAGCTGTCTGTAGTTATTTAAATCTATAATTATTTTTATGATCTAAAGCAGAGGGGCTCCTTGGGGAGTGCAAGATGACTATAACTTATTCAAAGTAAATGACATTAAAATGATTTAAAATGCTAAAACAAAATGCAAAAATTTAATTAAATCGCAATTCATTATTTTAATCTATTAACATTCAAAAAAGTTTGACAACTTGCAGCTAAAATAACAAGTAAAATGTGTATAATGTGTTTGACTAGTGGAATCACAGCCTCAGGATAGCACTGTTCCTGAATCTGGTCATTTACATGTGTGTTCTGCTTGCTTGTTTTAATGCCAGATTCTGAGACAGGAATATTCCCATCGCTTGTGCTGTATTACAGAGGTGCGTGTTCATACCATTGTAATTGTAAAATTGATGTAAAGCTTCTACTGTTCAGGAAAGTGTTGATTGTTCAGGCAGGATCCTGCAACGTCAAAACAATGATTGGAGGGATTGGTGTTGTGGTGTAGCAGTTAAAATAATAGTTTATATAGTTGCTCTTTCTTTACATTCTTCTGTGGAACACAAAGTTGCACATTCACTGCAAATGTCCTTGTAGGACTAATATGTTCAAGTTAATACAGTCAGCAAAATGAAATTTAACAAAATGAATACTTATATTCAGCAACGCTGCATTAAATTGATCGAAAGCTACAGTAAAGACATGTATAATGTAACAAACGATTTCTGTTTTAAATAAATGCTGTTCTTTTGAACTTTCTATTCATTAAAGAAAAGTGCCCCGATTATGGTTTTTCGAATATTCCCTTTCATACAGTGTGTAATATAGCTGTTTGTGATCGTAAACATTCTGCAAAGTTGTAAAGTCGAAAGTGCACGATAAATAAAGCCATTGTCTCCCAAAACAAAGAAAGAATTGACTCAGAATGCAGGGTATGCACGTGCAAGTGGGCCCGAGCCAATTGGGGGCCAGCCCAGGGGGACCTTTTAATTAGACCGAGGGAATACTTTTTTAATTTGTGGCCAAAATAAATATATACATATATATATTTTGTATGCATGTCATGTGCAGTCATTTCTTGTTTCTCTGTAATTTCTTGTGTGCATTTGTTATTTTTTGCACCCCGCGGCTGCCGTAGAACTATGCTGTCAGTCATTCGCTTAATGACGCTGCACTACGAGAAAAAAAGAAGAAAACGGTGGGAGACGTTCCTGTTGCTTCAGCGGAGCGCTCATTTTCAAAACTGAAGCTAATAAAAAGAATGATTTGCGGAGCACCATGTGGCAGAACAGAACTTTCCATTGAGAATGCATGAAGCCATGAATTAAACAATGAATTTGCAGAAAGAAAGGCCCGTAGAATGCAACTGAAGTGAGTGAGTTCGTTTTTAAATTTTAGGCCGCTGTGCCAAGATCGTTTGTGTCTGCAACTCTGCATGCAGTAGTTTATTATTGACATTTGCAAGAAAATGGATAAGTAGGCATCATGGGCTACAGAGTTACTAAAACAATCTTTGTCAAAGAATACACTTGTTTGTTCACAGTTTTTAACATTCTTGTTTCCATTTGTTTAATTTCAAGACCTGAGGTGAATTATCCATTGTTGCTACAAAGCTGGGAGCACTAAATGATATTCAAAGTCACATTGCATGCTTTTAACACTAAATAAAGCACATAAATACTACCTGAGATTATCATTGCCACACTTTGTGTTTATTGTTACAGCTCGACGTCGCAGAAAAATAGAAACCGTTTCTAAAATAAATCGTTGCGGCTGGTTAGGAGGAAAAATTCTGATTAACATGGAAAATAAACCTTTTATCGTGCGTCGAGTGTAGTTAGAACACGGTGGAAGCCTCCTGAGCTGAAGTTCAGTTATGGCAACGATGTGTAGCTTCTGACAGGCGCTGTATGGGGTAGACCAATCACAACTGACTGGGTCATCTGGCCAATCAGAGCAGAGTAGCTCGTGGAAAGGAGGGATTAGATAAACTGATTAATCCATCAAGTCGTTTGAGAATTATTTAAATATTATAAAAAAATGAAAGTGTTTTTTGACCTTTGATGCATGTAAACCTGTTGTAGGAGACCTCTAAAACAAAATCTGGAGACTTTAATATAGCATAGTAGGGGCACTTTAAGCAGCACAGCTGTTTTCAACATTGATGTTTTAAATGTTTTAAATTATAATAATATTTCCCAACATTATTGTATTTGCTGTATTTTTGACCAGAACTATCCGAAATAACCAGCTTGGACAAGTATAGAAATTCACGCTGGTCTACGCTGGTCTTTTCAGTGGGGAATACACAAAAATGAAAACACATATGCACATCATTACCCTTCTGACTTTAATAATTATACTGAATCAATTTCCTCACTTTCATCACTGCATGGGCTAAAATTCCCCTTTTGTTTCCCACTCCTAATGGATGCATTTATCAAACCTGTCTTTCCGCGTGGCAAAGGTGTCACCCAGACTTCAGAGTCAAGGACCACTCAGAGATCGACAGAGGTCCTGATCACAATAGGTAATGTATTAATGGTCCGGTGTACGGGCAAAGCCATCTACCTTCCCCAAACAGAGTCGCGCAGCAATTTGTTTAAAATGGCAAGGGATATGAAAAAAGCACTAAAGCAGTTATCTGCACAAAACACATTTCCTCCAAACTGTCCTCTTTTTTTTTTTTTTTTTTAATTGCCTGAAAACAATTTTTACCTTCCAAAAACAAGGACACTGGTACAGGCATCCAGGTAGGAATTTGTCATAAACATCAGCAAAACTCTGAGATGTGATCAAATAAAATGTTTTTTTACAAGGTTGATATGTTTAAAATAGTCACAAACATGACAGGCATTAGAATGTTGTCCTTAAACAAGCTTTATTCAAGGAAGAAATGGAGATAAATGAACATTAACTTGCTGTGAAACGCAGACACAAACATTTTGGATTGGTGTTCTGTTTAGATGTGGTGTTTTAAGGTGTCGTACACGAGTGATGGGAAGATTCCTTGGAGGAATCACATCCTGTCTGCATGTCACACCAAACTGCTGTTCAACCACCTGTACTTTGCACATAGAAAAAAAACAACAAATTTTCTGCTTTTTGAAGATACTGTTTGATAGATTAAGGATCAAACTCAATTTAAACTCAACAGAGAGGTTTCACCATTTCAGAAGAACGCATGATTCTGGGTCCTGTTATGCATTCACCTTATTTTTTTAATATAGAAAAATAATTTAAGACAAATTTTTGCCATCATCCTTTCTGAAGAAGTCTCTTATGTTTACCAAGGCTTGCATTTCTTCGATCAAAAATACAGTTGAAACAGAAATATTGTAAAATATTATTACAATTTAAAATAACTGTTTAAAATTTGAATCCATTTTAAAATGTAATTTATTCCTGTGACGCAAAGGTGAATTTTTCAGCATCATTATTCCAGTCTTCAGTGTCACGTGATCATTCAGAAATCATTCTAATATGCAGATGTGCTGCTCAAAAAATATTTATTATTATCAATGTTGAAAATGGTTGTACTGCTTAATGTTTGTGAAAAATAGTTTTTGAAGGATTCTTCCATGAATAGAAAGTAAAAAAAATGCAGCATTTATTTGAAAAGGAAATCTTTTGCAACATTTTTGATCAATTTAATGTATTCCTGTTGAATGAATTTCTTTCATTAAAAAAGGACTGACCCCTAACTTTTAAACTTTTAAATAAACTTTTAAATAAACAAATAAATACATAATTTATTTAGATGTGTGCTATTATTTCATACCACTGCAGCTCTCTGATCTACTTCTATTCAGAAACCCTTATTAGCGACACTGAACTGCAGCCAGCAACCTTTTGCTTGTGCTTGCACTCGTGCACAGGCAATGTACGAAAGCGATTCAATGCTCCAATATACTCACAGCGAAGTTCTATTTTGTTTTTGCTTACAAGTAAAAAGTTGGAAATACCTTTGCAGCAATATAATGCTAAGGAGATGCCGTCCACACTGCGACATTTAGATGAATATGTAAACATGTCCTGCACGCTTTTCTCTCAATAACAAAATAAAAACAACAAAAAATGACAGCGCTGAGAAAGCAGCAGAAGGAAAGCATCTGATCACAGCGACGTTTACACAAGCTATATGCAATTCACCAGCATCATGTCGACCTATGAGGTAGCCTAATTAAAATTACACTCTTATGATAGTTTGATTATAAAGTAGTTTATTTTTGAAACTATGTAAAACTGGAAATGAGAGACTATAGTTTGAATGGATCCCTTTTCTTTGCATGACACAATCGACGTTACAGAATGCATTCCTTACGTGTCATAGAACGGAAAACAGGTTTGCGGTAGCGCACACTCTTTTGATATTCCCGGCAAAAATGTCCCTAGTCCTTAAAATCAAAATCAAGTGTATGCTTTCAGAGACAGCCTATAGGAAGTCGGGAGTGTCCCGTTTTGGTGTCAGTAAACGGGCCGATAAATTTAGGAGCTAACTTATTAGACACAGAGCGGAGTGGAATGTTCTTAGTTGAAAGCCACACTTTTTGACCGACGATGTATACGGGAGGCTTCGACCGGTGGCGATCGGCCTTGGCCTTGGTGCGCGCCCCCACTTGGAGCAGAGTCTCTCGGGCTCTGGTCCATGCGCGGTGGCACCTCTGGACGAAGGCGTGAGCGGAGGGGACCGCGACTTGAGATTCCAGACTAGGAAAAATAGGTGGCTGGTAACCTAAACTACCCTCAAACGGAGATAGGCCCATGGATGACACTGGTAACGAGTTATGAGCGTACTCAACCATTGAAAGCTGCTGACTCCAGGAGGAAGGATACTTGGACACCAAACATCCAGTTCTTTCCAGATCCTGGTTGGCTCTCTCAGTTTGACCATTGCTCTGGGGATGAAACCCAGAGGACAGACTGACAGTCGTTCCCAGTAATTTACAAAATTCTCGCCAAAATTTGGATACGAATTGGGGACCCCTGTCGGAAACCACATCAATCGGGAGGCCATGTAAGCGAAAAACGGGGTCAACGACAGTCTCCACTGTCTCCTTGGCAGAGGGTAATTTGGGCAAGGGAATGAAATGAGCCGCCTTCGAGAACCGGTCCACAATGGTCAAAACGACCGTCTTGCGGTCTCTGAATGGGAGGGTGAGAGGGCGGGAATAAAATCTAGCGCAGTGTGGGACCAGGGTCTCGAAGGGACCGACAGCGGTTGGAGTAACCCATCTGGGGGTCGATTGGAAGTCTTACCAGTGGCACAAACCGAGCAAGCCAAGATGAAACTGCGAATGTCAGGGCAGGGCTGACCGTTTCTCCGCTGCTGGTTCTGAGATCCCTTGTACTTCCAGGAAAACGAACCTGAGGAGCACAACGTTCTCTCCTAGCCAGACGTGCATCCACCCTGAGTGCCAGGTCAATGAGGCCGTTCAGAGTATTGGGTAGATCCAGCGCGTAGATCTCGTTCTGGTGACGGTCAGCCAGCCCCCGCAGGAACATGTCCCACTGCGCCTCCTCGGCCGCCAGGGTGCGAAACTCAATCGAGTAGTCTCAAACGGATCGGTCCCCCTGGTGTAGATCGGCAAGAACTCTGGCTGCTTCTCGTCCCGCCATCGACCGATCAGAGACTCGTTTCATATTTCGGCGAGTGCCTGGAACGAGGCGCAGCATGGGTCTTGGTTCTCCCACACCGCCGTTCCCCATAATGCCGCCCTCCCAGTCAGCAGCGTCAAAACAAAAGCCACCTTAGACTGCTCGCTGCTGAAGGTACGGGCTGAAGAGAAAAGTGCATGGAACACCTGGTTATGAAGGCTCTGCAGAAGTTGGGTTCCCCTGAGTACGCCTCCGGGATCGGCAGACGAAGCTCTGACTGGAAGGACGACCCAGGTGATGCGGGTTGAATCGGCAGTGTGGGTGGCGCAGTGGGACTCCTCAGCTGTTGGAATTGCTGGGTGAGCTCGGACACCTGCGTAACTAAAGCTTGTACCGCCCGTCCTGTGTGTGTGATGCATTCCTCTTGCGAATCCATTCGATTGATGGTTCTGGTGATGAAATCAGAAAGATTGGAATCAGATCCAGCTGTTGCCTCCATTCTTGGTCAGATCGTTCTGTCACGGCCAGAAAACGGAGAAGAGGCAAAAGCAGGGAAAACACTGGTTTATTAACAATAAACAGGAACGGTCAGGTCCACACAAAGGGCGACACACAGGAACGGGCAAGTGACGCAGGGACCTCGATGGAACCGGAACAGAAGTGATGAGTGATGGTGAAATGAAATCCAAATCCAGAAGGTGCACACGATCAACACAGGAAACACGACGTATAATCCAGGAAAGGAAACGAAGACCACGAGGGAAGACCCGACAGGAACGACACCGGAACACATCACAACGATCTGACAAAGACAAGACGCAAACAGTGAGTATATATAGGCACCGCTGATCAGATGCAGCTGGCGCCGAAAGTGAAAGCAGCTGGCACTGATCAGCGGCAATGATCGGTGACCACGCCCATACACACACACAACACCAAGACATAAGACAAGAAGGCCACGATGGATTGATGAACTGTGACAGTTTTTTAAAGTTTTGTTACAAGCTGTTCAAAATTGGAAATAAAAAAGCTATTTATAAATGAAAATTCTTTCATATAGCCCCATTAAGTGAACTATTCCTTTAAAGCTGGATATATACAATCCATGTTGCATGGTATGACAATGATATACCCTACTATTTGAAAATCTTGAGTTACCCATTTCTCCCAGTAGTTAATTGTCTTGTATAATATAAATTCAAGACGGACTGCAATTTACCTTATTTGGGGGGGACTGTTGTCCCACATACCTATCAGGTTTGATAGCTAAATCAAAAGAATTGTTCCTTTCAGTGCTCCATCTCTAAACTCTATATCACATGCGGTGGAGTCAAGGGCTACTCCATCATGAAGCCAGCTTGGTCTATTTCACTTACAATTACCCATGATACTCTGTGGACCCTGGCACATCTGTGATAGTGGTCATATGGGAGGTATGTTACTGGAATTGGCAGAGTAGATTCAGACCCCAAGAGTCTCATAAAGCCTCAGATCAAATCAACTTCTACCTTTCACTCCGGTTCTGTCACACTTCATCTAAAGAAGCAGGCGTCTGCTTAACTTACCATAGAATGTCTACTAATGCTCCATTTAGACCCAAAAAAGACCCAAAAGCAAAACTATGGGTATGCCGTTATTATAAATGACCTAGATTTCCTTTCTGATCTTCACCATAATCAAAAGACACTTTGATGCTTCATTGCTGATGCTGCCAGGGCTATGAAATTAAATATATATATATATATATATATATATATATATATATATATATATATATATATATATATATATATATATATATATATATATATATATATATATATATATATATTCCACATTGTAAATTGAGTTCAGTGGCCTGAAGTCTTTGAACACTTAAGTCACATTTAAAATGTCTGAATATTAACAACAAATGATGCAACAAATGATGCAAAAGCTATTCTCTGAACATTGTTGTATATTCTAACAAGATTCAGTTATGTCTATAGAAAGGATGTCTAAAGTAATGTAGGCCCCTGCAATTTAAGTTGCTGTCGATAAAAGTGTCTGATACATGCATAAATGTATGTATACATCTGCATAAACCTCTCCGTTAGCATTATATTTTCTTCTCAATAGCAGTTGCTCGGTCGGCAGATGTGGCTGAAAGGACACAACCTGTATGCTGCCCACAAAATCAACACTTGGCAAGTTTTGTTTTATATTTATATATATATATATATATATATATATATATATATATATATATATATATATACACAGTGGATAGTATAAGTGAATACTCATGCTAAAGTTGACTAAAAAGAGGAATAAAAAATCATCTTTTGGAAATTGATCTTAATGCCTTCATTTAAAAAATAAGGAAAAATTCAACCTTTAAGGACACAAATTTTCTTTGTGAATGAATAATGTATCGTAAATAAATAAATGTTCTTCCTTAAAAATACAGGTTGCGTAAGTCAGGACACCCCTATGTTAAATTCCCATAGAGGCAGGCAGATTTTTATTTTTAAAGGCCAGTTGTTTCATGGATCCAGGATAATATGCATCCTGATAAAGTTCCTTTGGCCTTTGGAATTAAAAAAGCACCACATCATCACATTCCCTTCATCATACCTTCATAGGCATGGTGTTATTTCAGCTAGGCAATAGCTGGTATGATTTGCATTGAGAGATGATCTTATGGAAAGTGCCAATCTCTAGGTATGATGAAGGGAATGTGATGATGTGGTGCTTTTTTAATTCCAAAGATGTTCTTCCTTAAAATACAGGTTGCGTAAGTCAGGACACCCTTCACGATACCTAGAGCTTTTTTAATTCCAAAGGCCAAGGGAACTTTATCAGGATGCATAGTACCCTGGATCCATGAAATAACTGGCCTTTAAAAAATAAAAATCTGCCTGTCTCTAATGGAATTTAACATAGGACTTGCGCAACCTGTATTTTAAGGAAGAACATTTATTTATTTACGATACATTATTCATTTACAAAGAAAAACGGTATCCTTAAAGGTTGAATTTTTCCTTTTCCTTTACCAATTTTTTTAAATTAAGGCATTAAGATCCATTTCCAAAAGATGATTTTTTTATTCCAATTTTTAGTCAACTTTAGCATGGGTGTGTTCAACTTGTGTTAGGCACTGTATATACTGTAAATATATATATATATATATATATATATATATATATATATATATATATATATATATATATATATATATATATATATATATATATACTTTTTTTTTTTTTTTTACGTCATCAAAGGAAAGTAACTTTGCCTGCATAATTATGTAGTTCCAGCGTCCAGCAGCAGAGGCAAGCACAATCTAACATGCTGAATCTTGACCCCCTGGATCTATAAGCATAGACTTGCTCTCAGTCATGTAGTAGACCTTTCTTTTGTCCATGTAATTGAATGGAATCAGGGCTTGTTATACCAGAGAAAATCCATCTGGAACAAGACGTCCTGTCTTACATATTTGCAGGAACAAACAAGCAGCTTCGGACACGGTCCCAGATCTAAATAAAGAAAGCTCAGAGGCTATCAGGTGTAATGCAGACGACACTGGCACACATGGTTACGCCTATATACAGCTTTAATAAGCAGGCTAGTTTAATGAGATAATTGGCTGTGTGCAGCTTTCCGCTCTTCCTTTGGCAGCCACTAGCTTCCCTATAGCCGTCTCTCTTCTAAACGCATAATAATATTCAGCTGATGACTGCCTGCATCTAATGTCTCATGAGCTCTTGGGCAAGGCAAATTCAATTTCTTTGCCATAAAAATGCTTCTGAAATAATCCAATCCCATTCCGGCTCATCTCTTTGCTGCCCGCTCTTTCAGGCAAACGCTGCTGATGCTGAATACTAAATGATAGGCTTTTTTCCCATCCCTCTATCCCTGTGCACCCAGCATCAAGGCGTTGGAAGACCCGGGAAGAATGAGCCTGTGATGAGTCTCCTCAGCTGAACGAAGAAACCAGCGGAGCTCAACTCTGGAGATCGATAATGCTCTCTGGAAGAGCCTGTGGCCCACTTTCTGAAGAGACACTGCTTTAATCTTCTAGGAAAACGATAATGTGTTTGTCCTGCCTCTTATATTAGTATTCGGCATTCGAATGATGAATCTGCGCATCGATGAACGGCTTTCCAACTAATTCTGCACATTGCTTTCAATTTCTGTGACATCCTTCATTTATCCAAGAAGCAATTCAAAGTGATTTATGTTCTAGCTGACAAGAGCAAAACGAATTATAATAGAAAGAATTTAAAATAAACAGATAAACATGTGGAATGAAAAATGTTGATGTAAACAAACAAAACTATTATTTTTAAAGCTGTCACTGATACAATAGCAAGATATATTTACTATGAATTTTGACCTACTGCCACCACGACAAGACCATTTATTATGCTTCAAGCTCAGCTCTGTAATACAGTACACACCTTAAATAGATAATGAAACTACTTGGAGAGGAAAAAAAGAAGGAAAGAAACTCCAAAAAGGATTAATGTAAGCCGATGGAGAGCTGAAAGCATAGGGTTGATTATTGTATTAAAGCCTGTGGTTGGGAGTGGGACAATCCATATCCATGCATCCGTCTGTCTGTCCCGAGGCTTAGATTTAGGGGTGGACCTTCATGGTGACGTTTTACCTAAAAATCAATACAAGTTTTTGTGAGTCAGATCATACAAATTGATACGAAATCGCCAACTCATTCAATACTCAGCAATTCTCAGATCGAGTTTCAACTTTCATAGGTTAAGAAACACAAACTACTTTTGTCTGAAATGTAGAATTATTGTATGTTAGGGATTATATACAGTCGGTTGGTCATTATTTATGTTAAAGGTGGACTTTAAATATTTAGTTTAAATTATTCTATTCTGTATTTTTACTTGTATTATCTTAACTTCCACTTCCAAAAATTCCATTACAATTTCCAAAGCGATCAGTCTAGGAAGTTAACTGTGATATTAATACTTCACCAGAAGTTTCTCTGCAATCAATAACTTGATGATTGCATTTGTTTGAAACAAGTGAACGTGAGCTGGCAACAGCATTTTTAGACAATATTATTTAAATAATATATTGCTAAAGTGCCAACTGTACCCTAGTGAAAAAAGTATACTTAATTGTATTTGAAATATAATCCCTCTTTCAATAGTATATAGCAAATATACTAACACAAATTGTGTTAATATTTAAAGTATATTAGCATCATGCTTTTACCTATTTTCTCAATATAACTTCTAACACACTTTAAAATAATTGTACCTTAGTATATTTCCTAAAAGTACTTTCTAAAAATATACTTGAAGTGAAATTTCAGCTTTAAAAAGTGTATTTATTTGCACTTTATTAAAAATATATTTTAGGTATATGTTAACTGTGTGCTGGAAATGATCATTGTAGCAATGCATTGAAAGTATACTTTTAACATATATTATAGTATACAATAGTATTTTGTGCAAATTATAGCTAAGTTTTATTTGTCTAATAATGTACATTTGTTATTGAAGACAAAGTATGCAATTTGTAGAATATAGAATGTGCCAAAGGTATTTCTCACGATTAGCCACGCACTCCCTGGGTGATCACGGACTACATTTCCCTTCATGCACCTCCCTGAACTGATTAAACTTTACACCATACACCTGCACTGCGCTGATTACACACACCTGCGTCTCATTCACACACACATATAAACCACTTCTACGCACCACACCGGGGTGAAGTTTTGACTTTCCTGGCTGTCATTTCTGAGAGTTTCTCCGTGTGGATTGTTTATTACCTTGACCTGTGTACCCCGTTTCTGCTCGTTCTCTGCCTTCCTCGACTTGGATTGTTATTGGACCTTGCTTCTCGCCGCCTGCCCTGACCATTGCTTGTTATCTGGTTTGTCTCTGCCTTTTCTCCATTGTCCTGTTTGCTGGTGTTGATCCCTGCCTGTTTGACTACTCTAATAAAAGCTGCAATTGGATTCCCTTGAGTCTGCTGCTTCCTAACAGTATTAATGAGCCTAGACTTTTTATTAAAATATATCACACCATGATAGCCTTGAGAGCAAGTGCGCTTCGGAAGACCCGAGTTTGAGTCCCGGCTCATGGACCTTTCCTGATCCTGCCCACACACTCACACACTCACTCACCTCTCTCTCACACCTTACTTCCTGTCTAGCTACTGTTCTATCCTCTTAAAAGGCAAAAACGCCAAGAAATATATATATATTTTAAATAAAAAAAAATTATAAATACACTTATGGTATATTGCTTGTATGTTTCGAAGACACTCGTAATTAATTTGGACGCAAAGTACACTTTAATATCACTTAAGCATATAATTAGTCCCTACTCAGGCATATACTTAAAGTATTCTCCTAAGTATACTTGAAGGTGGTCTTATTTAGTACACAAAAGTACACTAAATACACTTAAACTTATGCTTTACAATTTAATTACAACTAAAATATACTTAGCACAAAATTGGTTGTTTCAAAATAGCACATTTCAAGTCAACTAATCGTTAACACACTTGAAGTATACTATTTCATTGGCCTTATACATGTACTCAGTGCTCTGCAGTAGAATTGAACACAACTGTATATCATTGTAGGCTGTAGGCATCAGAGAACGGAGAGACATCTTTACCTCTCGTCATAGTGAGAGATAACCATGTCAAGACAGCAGGGATTCACTCTTACATTATAACACAGAGAAAATTCATTCACATACTGTAATGTACTACAAATATAAAGGCACTGAATGCAGGGCATAATTTACTGGTTTTATTATATTTAGTTTCTCAAAGGTTCGAAGAAACCAATATGGGGATATTTTTAGAGATATTCATTCCTATGATGATGAATTATACTGCACTGCATCCAGATACTCCACAGGAGAACTATAAACCTATACAAAGATGCAATTTGGGTTACACTTTATTTCGATAGTCCACTTTATACATTCTACTAACTATAAATAACTTTGCAACTGCATGCCAACTTACTCTCTGAGTTGTAGACTGTTAGATTAAGGTTAGGGTTAGTAGAATAAGTTGACATGAAGTTGCAAAGTTATTTATAGTTAGTAGAATGTCTAAAGTGGACTATCAAAATATAGTTTAACCTTATTTTGGTATCAATATAACTTTATGCAAATGTATGCACTTGGCTAGAATTAACTGGAATTATATATACATACAGGGTTTGAAATGAACACATGCCTAATGCAGGTAAAAATCAGCTGTGGCGGGTAATGCTGTCAAATCACTTTCCAATTTTGCGTGTTACTTATAATGTTTACTCACTTTTCGTTGAAGCAATAGCGAACATTAAAGTCCCCGTGAACCGGATGTTGCAAACGACTTTTCTCCAGTGTCGTGACGTATTTCCGAGAGAAACGGAATACTAAATGAGGCAACATAGTGCATGTGGCTATTTTTCCAACTAGCACCTCATTGGATCTAGAAAAGTAGGTGTTTCATTCAAACACACAGGCAGCCTGTCTACTGTCAGTTGGAGGGGCGTGGTTACAGATGTTAAGCAGACACCCAAACCGTCAAACCTACGTCATCAGGGAAGGTCCTCCAATGCAGAGGGGAGGGAAAATTTCTGATTTTTATTAAAGATTACGAAGCCAAAAACATTTTTGTGTGGATTGACTTGCATGGATGAATTGTTCACCACAAAACGATCAATTTAGGCAAACAAAGTAAGTATGGTCAATTTTGAAATCATGGGGACTTTAAAAAGCATTTGGTTAACAGAAAAGACATTGTCATTTTCCAACATCCTACATTTTCTTTTTTTTTCCAAACACCCTACATTTTCTTTTTTTATGTTATCTGTACTGTATTGACCTGTCCACCTAAAACACATTTTGGTGATGAGGATGAGAGAGGAAGGAAGGAGATTGCTGGATGTCAGGATTTTATTTGAATAAAAAAAATAATGTATGAAATCCAAATTGTATTTATATATATATATATATATATATATATGATTTGAATTTCATACATAATTTTATATATTATAATGTGTGATCTGCAACAAAATAACAGTTACGAAACTCTTTCTTGTCACAAGGCCTTGCTATTTTAGATTAGACAGAGTATTTGACTCAGTGAATCTCTGAGCAAATAAAGCATCTTTATTTACTTTCAATAGCAGCATTGAGCTGTCATTGCCTTTCAAACACACTCGAGGGGGTTTACTGCTGTGCGAGACGTGTCACAGACTGATTCTTCAACATCTCTATAATCAGAACAGCTGAGAGCCGTTTATACTTCACTCAGATCAAATAAAACTCAACAGAGCTGAAGTGAGAACAACCGCTGTTGCTGTTTTGTTGAAGTCAGTGCAGTCTTTTTGTTCTGAAAGTATATAATTGCCCATCTTATTTTGTTTTCATTGCCACGATCCCTTGGTAGTGCTCAAAACAAGTCTCGAACACGCTTCGTAAATGTGTAGTTAGTAAATCACAGGATGCTCTACTTACCTACCTCTTTCAAAATATTCCAGGCGGCAAATAATGGTGCATTTAATCTTTCAAGGATGGTTTTAAAAGGCAGATGATTACCTTGGTTGAACTGTGATAATTTATAATGCTTGGCTACTGACATGATAAATCTGATAAATGTCATGAACAAACTAAATATCTCACTTTGAAGATAAAGTCACCTTGGGCAGATAGAATGTACATGTTTCTCAAGGATCCAAAATATTGCTAACAGTTGTTAGCAAACTGCTCCTCTTGCCACGGTAGCTTGGTATGCACGGTTTTCTCCTTACAGGTAATTAACGTCTCATAGATGCTTCAGATTCTTGACTTCATTTTGAAATGTGACATGGCTCACTTGGATATTTTCACTGCACTGTGCCAATAGCTATGTTTCCATCCAAATTTAACTTAACTTTAACTCTTTAAAGAAACAGGTGATCATCGTAGTTAGACACACACTCAAAAACATGTGACAGATAATTAAAATCATGTGATACATAATCCACATAAGGGTAAACCCTGCATGAAAATGATAATGAATATAATTTTCATGCAGTTTACCCTTGTGTACCCTAAGGTATAGGAAGGAATCCTTCCTCCTTTCTTCATTATCATTCTAAACACACTGGCGAAAGCAAATACAAATTGTGTTTATTAGTAAAGTGGCAAAATCATGGCGAGTTGTTTTTTTAGGTTAGGAAGAAATTCAATCAAGGGTACTTACAGAATTGAAATGAAAAACGGTTGATAATTGGGTGGCTCATTTACATCTCATTAGCATGCTTTCATTAAGGCATAGTTAACTGAAATTCCTCACAAATTAAAGTTCTTGCCCGTCCCAGATGCGAAGAAAGAAGACAGAAAAAAGCATTAACTGCAGTTCAAAGGCCTCTGAAATGTTTGCGTGCAGCCAAGAAGAATCGGAGGATTTTCTTCTTTAAATAGCTGTTCAGGTGCTGAGCTGAAAGTCTCGCCAGTCTCTCAGATAGCGGGAACATCAGCACCCTTTCCCCAGGCAGCCGTAGTCAAAGTGACACATTTGACTGACCGCAGAGGAGTGAAACTCAAAGCTGTGCCCTGTCCGGCGGGAACACAGCACACACCGACAGCACACGGCTCTGCTTGACAGCGATAACACGGACTTTGATCTAAATCCCCACAGTGTGTTTAAAAGATGCTGCTACAGCTGTTAAAGTCGAATGAAGCCGGAGAGCGGGGGCAGAAGGGATCAGAAAACTTGCTCCTGAAGTCTTGCCCACTGAACCATTTTGTGCTAGTTAAACTGCCCAGGGGTTGGAAAGTTGGGGCATGTGCATTGTCAGAATCGGCCATTTATGATTCAAACGGTATCCGGAGTTCAGGATAGAGCAGACTTCCTGCGCAACCGACTTAGAAGAGGAAGTGAATAATATCTGATTATGTAGACTACCTTCTTAAGCTTTGTTAATACAAACAACACCTTTATTGTGTATTGTTGATCATAATGTGTGTTGCTACTGCTTGATGCTTAATATTATTGGCTGTACAACTGTAATGGAAAATATGATTGCAAAGTATATGTATTGCATTAAGTTGCACTTTTAGCAACTATGCCACTTTGCTGGACATGTCAACATTAATGGCAATGGATGTTATATGAAAACAGCAACTCTCTGTCATGCAATAAACTTCACTTCAAATGTCAGCCTATAGCAATAAAAGCAATAGCGGATGATTGTATAAAAAACCTTTTTCATTCAGTTTACTATTTCATAGCTCTCACAGCTGGAAACATTTGCTTTATTTTAGAATCAAACTTCTAGTGTGTGTGATTTCAATGCAATTTTACATTATCTTTCCCCAACAAAACTGAGCGATGCTAAAATTTTCAGGTAAACTGTTTCACGGTTTAGCGCGTAATGACAGTTGATCAATAGAAAGATGCACAGTTAAATGCCATTATGCTAAATCAGTCATCATCAAGAGCTCAGATGAGTGCCAGAGAGCTTGGGATAATATTACATGTAGAAGCAAACACGAGGACCAGCTATCACTCCATGATTTTAAGTAAATTTGCATTTGATTGCAGACAGAAAGCAGACAACCCAGATTGGAATATTTATGTATGCAGGGAATTTATTTTAAAGGTACAGTTCACTCAAAATTAAATAAAAATAAAATCAGTTTCATGGAAATATAAATATTACATAAAAAACTTAAAGGGATAGTTCACCCAAAAATTTAAATTCGGTTATCATTAACTCACCCTCAAGTTGTTCCATACCTATGTATGAATTTCCTTCTTCTGCTGAACACAAAGGAATATATTTTGAAGAATGAGTAACTAGACCCGTTATAAAGGACCGTAAACTCTCTCTCACTGTGTGTGTGCGTGTTCAGCTGAAGAAAGAAATTCATACAGGTTTGGAGCAACTTGATGGTAAGTAAATGACTGAATTTCCATTTTTGGGTGAACTATCCCTTTATAATTAATAATCTGAAATGAAAGTGCCCTATTAGAATTTAGAAATAGTGCCATAACTGACATAAAATAATTTCAAGCACTAAAATAATAAATAAAAATATAGAAATATAAAAAAATGACAAAGGTTATTAAAAATTACTAAAATTTAAACAAAAATTAAAATGAAAACTGAAAATCTAAAAATAAAGGCTAATGAAAACGATTAATAAATACTATATAAATAATACTAAAAAAACACTGCATTCATGTTATCCTTAACCTGACGTCCTTCAGTGGAAGTACGTACATATGTAGGCAATTTTACTATATTAAACTATCCAAGACCATCATGGACAAAGTTTTGAATGCAACTTCAAAAAAACAAATAGCATTTTCAATAAAAAGTCACACATTGAAATGTAAAATTTTGTCTGATCAAGTTGCACCATCTTCAAATCATTATCTTTAAAATAAACTCTGTAAATTCTCATGTGACACACAACACTGCTATTTTTTGTTTTTTTCTAATGGAACACCTAAAATAATCAAAATGTGCAATTTGTTCTTTTCTATGCAATGAAAATGCACGGTGATCAAGAACAGTCACAGTCATAATATGAACCCAGGATCTCCTACATGCTAAATGAAAAGCGGCCATCATTCTTTTTCAATTAGAGCTGGTGATTTCCAGACCTGTTACTCGAGTGACAGAAACCAGCTGTGATGCAACATAGTAGAGCAGCAGAGCTCAACTTTATGCAAATAGAAGGCAATATGATGTGGCTATTACCAGCGGGAGTGCAGACAGTGACTTGGCATCTATTCAATTCAATTGCTGTGAGTGGAAACAGAGCTCAACATAAAATAAATATTACGTTGTTAAAAATTGGGTTGCCATAGTGGGGAGCATGATTTTTTTTTTTTCTCCCCCAAACCAGTTCAGCGGAAATCCACTTTGTGTAGCATGTTTAATCAATCAGCATTGTGGGGCGGAGTTTGTGCAAAACTGGTTTGGGAAATGACACCCCTGGTGAAAAACTAAATATGCTAAGTATACTTGCAGCCAGACTAATTATCAGTATACTTCAAGTGTGTTAATGATTGTAGTGTGCTATTTTGAAACAACTGATTTTGTACTAAGTTTATTTTAGTTGTAATTAAATTGTAGTAAAGCAGAAATAGCAGAGAGAGGAGAGAGAGAGAGAGAGAGAGAGAGAGAGAGAGAGAGAGAGAGAGATATTAATATCTTAATTTAAATATATTAAAAAATATATTTTGAATAAAGTGCAAATAAATACACTTTTAAAAAATAAACTGTATTTTCAGAAAATATACTTAAGTACACTTATTTTAAAGTGTGTTAAATGTTGTATTGTGAAAACATAGGTCATATACTTTTAATATATTTGAAGATGGTACAATTTTTGTCAGTATATTTGCAATTTACTATTGAAAAAGGGAATATATTTCAAATACAATAAAGTAAACTTTTTTTCACTAGGGATAGACCAATTAGACTGGTTAAAGTAACACTATGTAGTTTTTGCTCTCGGTGTGCCCCTACAGTTGGGAAACAGTATTGTCTTCTACTACGGTGGTAAAACCTGTTATGGTTAAACCAGGGGATACACATGCATTTGTTGACAAGCCGATACCATCTTGAGTTCTCACGAGCTCTCACGTCTTGGGCAGACTGCCAGCGTTGCGTGTGAAATGTCTTCATCGCAGGTACATTGGCATATATTTCAGGATGTCATATGAATATAATTTCATGGGTTGTATTTTTTTTTTCAAATGCCAAAAGATCACGTATATATAGCTCACGTTTACAAGCCAGCATCATTATAGTCGCCTATTGGCTACTGTTTTACATAAAGGATATGCTAATTCAATTCAATGTTTGTGTGGTAGGTAATAGCCATATATCGTTAATATTATAATATCAAGCTACCATAGATGAATCTGCAAATTTGAAAAATCGATTTGCATTATAGCCAGAGGCAAGACACTTTCACCAGAAAAATAAATAAACAAACATGACTATCATGAAGATAAATGGAGAACCAGATAGATTCCGTAACATGGCCAGGCAGACAACAAATTTGAAAAAAATAGAGATAGTATGCAAGCAATATATTTACTAGTCCAACAGCATGACGGCCAGGTCATCATCGGTCGGGCACCCCTCCTCCTCCTCCTCCTTTAACTCACGCCAACGAACGAACGCTGGACCAATATTGATCCTCATCCGGCCTTTTATTTTGTTACTCTCTCTTTTTCTCTTTCTAGTCTCCTCCGACAAAACCTTTGTCTTCTTCCTTTTAGTTGCTGCTTTGGCTATGACAACAACATACAGACGGTAAACTAACGCTAGTTGGGCTCTCACATCAGAATTTGAGGAAGTTGGTGGTGGGGGAAGTGAGGTATGCCGTACAGCAGTCAAATTTTGTAGTTCTTTTTGTGGTCGGGTTACTACCCGAACCCCGAAGTTATGTAGTGCCAGTAAAAGTGATACAGACACTGTCAGGCTATGGCAGACGTGTCATTCAACCTATTGTAAGTCGATGTACCATCTCAAGGGTCTTGGAAATATATTATGAAGGTTGAAAAACTACATAGTGTTGCTTTAAAGAACAGAAGGTTGAATGGATACAAGAATGGAAATGCATTGTAGTTTGTGTAGCTGCTACTTCACGTCCCTTATCTTTGATTGGACAGAAGACCACAGGCAGGTGAAGAAAGAAGAACTCACATTTTGAACTTGTCATGTCCTATTAAATCTTCAAGAATGAGAGTCTCACCGTCCCCCTTACAGCCCTCTTTCACTTCCAAAAGCTCTTTGTGTTCAACATGTCATGCCAAAGAAAACATCAAAATAACTTGCCAAATAAAAATGCATAGCTTCCTCCCACCAGACTGAGCTAAACTCACTCCTGTGAATCATGAATCAGCCTTGTTGATCCTGATCAGAGTCGAGAGCTACTGAAGGCAACAGAGCCTTTCTGCTTTACCTAAACCAGCTGTGATAGTTTGCTTTTTGACCAAACACCTTCCTGTCACAAGACTAGTCTATGATCATCCTTAGAAACAAGTTGAAAAAGCACCACCTAATTTATTTACATCGACAAAGATTTCCAACGCCAAAACCATATTTGTTACTGACACTGAAGTGTAGAATATTAGACATGTTATTGACACCCTCGGTCTCTATTACGTTTCATTTGTTTCTGCCCATAAAGAAAAACTTCCCTTGCACTTTCTGTTTCATTTCCCTCTCTTTGAAGTGCACGCCACCTTCAAAGATAGGAATTAACTCCGAGAGCTGATGTTTCGGATGAGACTTACATCAAAAGAAGGTTTCAGATGACTCGTAGCGGTGTTGCTGGCAAATCCGTGCGGTCAATTTTGAGGAGAAAGCTTCACATAACAACAGCTGAAAATGCTTATAGACATTGGCTCTTGGCAGTTTCCGTGAACAAAATAACATATCTAAGCAAAATGGGCCTGACGCTGCAGAACACCGTATGTGCAGGTTTGGAGGCAATAATAAAGAAGTTTAGGAAGAAAGGCTATGACTTCGAAAAGAGAAATGTTTATGTACAAGCAATTATTTTGGGTTAATCTCTAAACATTTACATACAATGTTCTAATAAAATGTCTATATTTACTTGTCACTTATTAGTATAAGAACAGTATAAATACACTTGATGCAACTTTTCCATCATTAAATTATATTATTATAATATAACAGCATTATTTTGACCATGCTGCTAATAACTAAGATAATATAGCTATACACTGTAGGTATTGATCAACGCTACAATAGGTTGTAGTTGTTGTTTTGTTACTCTCTCTCTGTGGTTGGCATTAATATGTAACAGTGTACATGTTAGAATGAAAAAAGTTTGGAAAGAATTCTGACTATAAAGTGAAATCAAATGTGTCAACACTGACTGATGCAAAAATATCAACAAATAACACCAAATAGGTATTATAAATATTGACAAATCTGCCAATTTTAATAGTAATGATCTGAAATGAAAATATGTCTATTCAATCTATTATTCTTAAATTTAGCAGGCTTTCTTCTGGTGTTGTGAGCTACTGGTCCACTTTATACATTCTACTAACCATAAGTAACTTGTCAACTACATAAGACTACATATCAACTTATTCTACTAACCTCCCAATACTCAAAGGAGCGTAAATTGACCTTTATTCACAAATTAATGAAAGTTATTTATCATGTAGATGCAACGTTACTTATAGTTAGTAGAATAACCAAAGAGTAACCAAATTTGAATAACAAAATAAGACTTCAAAATAAGAGACACTATCTAAAGATCTCACAAAATATATTCACAATTTAGGTGACAGAGTAACATAATAAAAACTATAAATCTCACCGTAGCTTTTGTAATGTTTTTGAACTCACAGCAGGTGAAATATTAAAAAAAACAGCCCTTCAGTGAAAGCTGACTGTCATAATTCCTGATTTTAGTTTAGTTTAGTTTAGTTTATTTAGTTTTTAATAACGTGGACAGTCCCTTTTTGAAACAAAAAGAGCAGCTTTAGCCTCTACGGCTAATTTCCAGCTGTAGTCCCCGGCCAGTTGTCAATGGGCATACATCAATAAAATACGTTACAATTATATTTACAGCAGGACTTATCAAAAAGGGGACAGACATACTAAACATGTGACACACAATTCAAACAAATAAGCAAGCAGACACAGATTGCAAAGACACAATAACAATTCATACAGTAAAACAATACAACAAGACACAAACAATAATCATACAGAGGCCACATTAAGGCACATTAAGGCACATACTGGACATAACATTGAGGCAGGCAGCAGAAACCAAGTGGCAACAACATGATCATGTCACATCAAATACACAACACATCTGTCAAATTAGTGTGTGCAGCTGTAATTGTCAGACAGCCAGTTTTTAAGATGTATAGTAAAATTGGAATACATATGTATATCTTTGATTGTAGTGGGCAGTGAATTCCAATTTTGTATCGCTTTAATAGAAAATGATAATTGACCGAATGTGCTTTTCCTAAATGGGATAGTAAGATCACCTCGTGTGGTGCTTCTGGTAATCTGACTGTTGTTATGGCGTTGGATTATAAATGAATTGAGAGGAGCTGGAGCGTTATTATGCATAATTTTGTGGACCAAACAGATGTTTTAGTATTTAATTACATCTTCCCAGCTTAGCAGTTTATGATTTTTAAGAATTATACAATGATGGGAACTATTAGGCTTCTGGTCCAAAACTTTGAGAGTTTTTTTATAGAGGTTGCCAATGGCTTTAATGTTAAACCATTAGTTTGACCCCAACTTGTCAGACAGTATGTTAGATGTGACACAATCATGGTATCCATAAATAATTTGGCAGCATGAAAAGTCAGTGCATTTCTAATATGTCTAAAATTAGCTAAACTAAACTTGAACCTTTTGCACACGTTTTTAATATGTGGTTTAAAAGAAAGATTAGAATCAATAATAACGCCCAAATACTTGACTTGGGGCACAATACTAATGTTTTGACCAGATATCATTATGTTTGAAACAATATTACATTGTCTCTTAGTGAAAAACATTCCCACAGTTTTATCTATGTTTAGTTGAAGGGACGAGCGATTTAGCCAATTGGTGATTTGATCCATAGCTGTTGTAAGTTTAGCAGCAGCCAGATGTTTTGTCTTGGCATGTACATAAATTACAGTGTCGTCAGCGTACATTAGTGTATTAATATCCGGGCAAACTGATGGCAGATCATTGATATATACACTAAATAAAAGCGGACCAAGGATTGATCCTTGTGGTACTCCTGTGTGTAAGTGTAGAACTGGTGAACGATGATTGTTCACCGAAACACACTGACTTCTACCTGATAAATACGATTCAAACCATTTAATTGCAGAAGAGGATAAATTAAACTTAGAAAGTCTCGCAATAAGGACCTTATGGTTGACTGTTTCAAAGGCTTTACGGAGATCTAAAAACACAGCACCAACAACACCTCCCTTGTCAACCATTGCTCGAACAGTCTCTAAAAAGAGACAGTTAGCTGTTTCTGCAGAGTGATGGGCCCTGAAGCCAAACTGCGTCGAGTGAAGAGGGAATGGACTATTGTTAAAAAAAGAGACAAGCTGCTCCGATACAAATTTTTCAACAACCTTGGAGACCACAGGTAGAATACTGATTGGCCGGTAGTTACATATGTTCAAAGGATCATTTGATTTAAATATAGGAGTTACTATTGCCGTCTTCCAGATAGTTGGAAATATCCCCTTTAATACTGACTGGTTAACAATTTGTGTAATAGGGTATGCTAGGTGTTCATTCAGGATTTTAAGCATTTTAGAATCCATTCCATAGAAATCTTTTGCTGTTGAGATTTTAAGAGAATTAATAAGTGTCTGAGTTTTAAATTCAGAAATAGGTTGAATGCTAAAAGAAGGCTTACTTTTATCTATTTGGACAATATCTGCAGTTGTTAAAGAGAAATTACGTGCTATTTCCTCCACAGAATTGACAAAATATTTATTAAGAGCTACAGCTATTTGAGCTGGATCTTGTATTAATTTACCTTGTAGGTTCAACTCTAACTGGTTTCTAGGCCTATGCCAGATTCCCATCACATTCTTAATCTGTTCCCATATCAACTTTGTATTACCCTTTCCCTCATTAATAATAAAAATAATAATAATAATAATAATAATAATAATTTTAAAAATGTTTTCAGAAATATCTGATTGTTTTGACAAAAGTAGGGACACGGCTGGGAAATGAATTAGTGTGCTGTTCAAAATAATCAAATTAAAATGAAAATATTTCATGCAAGAAGATCTGCAATGAAATATGAGAGTTCTGTGCTATTGTGTGATTAAACCTGTTAACTAGAAATCAACAAACAATATAATAATCTAATATTGTATTTTATAGCTGAGTGCACCTTGATTGGAGTGATTTGCCTCTGGCGTTCTCAATTATTTACCTGTGTAAGAGCGGTGTGAGATGAGTCCAGCGTTCATGACGCAAAGTAAACAATCTTGCTACCATTTGTTTCTTTGGTTTTCATCAAAAACAACATTTGTTCTGCATCCCGCCATGTTTAATAGTCTAGGCTTTTAACACAAAAAGTTTAACGCAAATTTACATTGCCAGAAGAAAAGAAAAGTGTTGAAGTGTTACATTAATTTAAGTTTTAAGTTTTGGTTCTTCTTAAATGAAACCCAACTTCATGGCATTTGCATGATGATTCTCGTGAAAAGCAGACATTACCACCATACAGTAAAGGAATGTAAAGATGGTTAAACAGATAAGGATGAAAACCAATCACAAATCAGTATGGAAATATTACGATGACATCATCAATGCTGGTTTGATTTAAATGCGTTGAACATTCTATCAAGGCAAATCAATATATACCTTTACATTTCTTATGATTATAATGCTTGTGAAAGGCTAAAATTATTTAAATGATGTCTTTACGTTAAGCGGCTGAATTAATTGTGGAAGTTCCGAAGAATGTTTGAGGAATAAATCACTGCCTTGTGGCACTATAATCATAGCTTTCTGTTGCCTCACTAATTCCTTGACAAAAATAAATCTTACAAAGCAGGAATTAACAGAAGCTGCAGTCCAGTCCATGGATAAACCTTCTCAATGGCAAAAAAAAAAAAAAAGGTGCCCGAGGAATAATAATATTACTGATTCTGTTCTGGAGTGGATCTTAAACCTGCTGTGAAATCACATTTGTGGTTAGTCTGTGCCGGTCGAGACCACATCTTTGGTCAGTGCCTGAAGTGCCGACTCCTGTTAACATCTAGAGCGGTTCTTTCAGAGGGACAGACCTTTTTCTCGTCCGCTGGAACCTCAGGAGGTTATTTGCAGTTTAAAAGGACAGACTCTTCACTCACTAGTCAACTTCTGCTATTTCATGCTTTTAAGAGGTTTGACAAACATCACCTGTGTAGATGTGAACTACTGTTTTTCAAACTATGTGCAAAAATCCCAGCAATGCTGTTATTTTTAGAGACACGCATCAAAAACAAGTCAGAGTCTTTTAAGGATTCGGACATGTGTAATATCTTCAAACATATTCTGTTGTCAAATATTTCAAAAATATTTCAAAAGCTTATCCTACATGAATATCTCTGCCAACAGTCCTCATTCAAATGAAATGATTTCTGTCTTTGCATATTGGTCTTTAGCAGGGTTATGGAAGACTTGGAGTGCAATTTACAAAAATAAAGTAGCCATTTTTATTTGTCAAAAATTACTCATGTTTATTTGTTGGGACAGTTGATGTACTGTCCAATTACATGTTTTTACTGATCATAAAAGCAGTTATTCTTCAAAAAATTAGCAAATGATTTTAACATATTCAGTTTTTTTACTGTAATTTATAATGGATCATTAATTCCCTGTTTTGTGTGATGCTATTTCTCCATATAAACTAAGGGGCTGTTTACACGACAACGTTTTCAACTAAAAACGTAAAACTTTTTATGCGTTTTGGCTGTTCGTTTACAAGACATCAACGTTTTGGGTGCCTGAAAACGCCAACTTTTGAAAACGGTCTCTGTGTAAACAACAAAAACGCAAATCTCTGAAGACGATGATGTCACGCACATGCGTGACACAACAGATATTACGTGTTCTGTCTATATTTCATCGCCATCTAATGGCCTGGCAGCTAAAAACGTCCCGCCAGAAAGGGCGTGGTCTCGCCCTATAAACATAGCTCGATTAGGCTGGTACAACTGGTTTTCATCGCCGAAGCGAACCAGAGCTGTGTATGCACGGCAAGATACGCAGTACTGGTTCCCTCTCTAGAGAGAACCGAGGTTACTTTAGTAACCGAGTACGTTCTCTTACAAGAGTATCTCTCGTACTGCTTAATATCTTACGCTATGGGGAACAATGCAAAACGCCATGCGTACTGGGATCCGACACCAAAGTCCCAAGGGCAGTAGCCCGGGGCTCATATAGTGCATAATCACCATAGACTCACAGAGAGTCGGAGAAGAGAGGCAACAAGCATCATTCCCCGTGAAATAGCATCCTACAGGAGCTAGTTATGTTAACAGTGTTTCACACAGACAAGGTGAACGTGTTCAGCCTGAACTGGTTAATAGTACGTGTTATTCAACACCCATGGAGCTGTTTTATCGCTCAGTGAGCGATGCACAAGCTAAACTCAGCATCTGGGCCGGCACAGCCCAGATAGCACTGAATTCTATACCGACAGAAGCTTGGCTTGTAAGGCGGGAACCTCTAGGTTGTAAAACCTTATAAATGTAGACGGAGAGGCCCAGCCCGCGGCCGTACAGATATCGGTAACCCCACTATACCACACCCACGATGAGGCCACGCCTCTCGTGGAGTGCGCTCCGACACCCAAAGGACACTGCAGGCCCTTAGAAGTGTAAGCCAGTGCTATGGCGTTGACTATCCATCTGGATAGGCTCGGTGTTGATGCGGCCAGTCCCTTGGAGCGTCCGCCAAACAAAACGAAGAGCTGCTCGGTCTGTCTGAAGACCGACGAGCGGGACACATAAGCTCTCAGTGCCCTTACAGGGCAGAGGAGACTCGCATCCTTCTCCTCATCACGAACCGGGAGGGTGCACAGGGAAATAACCTGGGCCCTGAACGGTATGTTGAGGGATGTGGGCACGTACCCGTGCCTTGGTTTGAGTATGACTTTTGAGCCATTAGGCCCAAACTCCATGCATGATGCGCTTACCGAAAGCGCTTGCAAGTCCCCTACGCGCTTCACTGAAGCGAGAGCCATAAGGAATACCGTTTTGAGAGACAGATGTTTCATGTCTGACAAATGGATTGGCTCGAATGGGGCACCTTTCATGGCTTCCAAAACCGTAGAAAGGTCCCACACAGGGACTGAGGGGGGTCTGGGAGGATTCAGCCTCCGAGCTCCCCTGAGGAATCGCACGACCAGGTCGTTTTCCCCCAGTGACTGGCCAGACGTCGGTTTTGCAAACGCCGCTATGGCCGCCACTTATGCTTTGAGCGTAGATGGGGTTCTGCCCTTATCCAGAAGCTCCTGAAGGAAGGAGAGCACTTCCGTAACCCCGCAGTCTGCGGGTGAAAAGCCCTGAGCTTGACACCAGGCAGAGAACACTGACCACTTTGAGGAATAGAGCCATCTAGTAGACGGGGCTCTAGCCTGCGTGATTGTATTTAACACTCCCTCTGGGAGGTTAGCGGGTACCCGTTGATGGCCCATGCATGTAGGGACCATAATTCCGGGCGAGGATGCCAAATCAAGCCCTTTGCCTGAGAGAGGAGGTCTCTCCTCACCGGTATCGGCCACGGGGCAGTGCTGGTCCGCCGCATTAGGACTGGGAACCAATTCTGGTTTGTCCAGAGCAAAGCCACGAGTAGCACTGGGCATCTGTTTTCCCTGATTCGTTCCAGCACTTGAGGCTGGAGCGAGACGGGGGGAAAAGCATAGAGGGGGCAGCGGGGCCACACGTGGGCCAGCGCATCCCTGCTCTTGGAGAAAAAGTTTCGGACAGTGAGCGCTTTCTTGGGACGGAACAGGTCCATCTGCGCTCTGCCCACAGCAGTTGGATCGTCTGCAGGTGCAGCGACCATTCCCCTGCTGGGACATTGTTTCTGGACAGACGGTCTGGTCCCAGATTCAGGCGACCAGGCACATGCGCTGCTTTCAGTGAAAGCAGGTTGTGCTGAGCCCAGACCAGGAGGCGTTCCGTCAGCCTGTAAAGGTTTCGGGACCTGACGCCACCCTGGTGATTTATATATGCCACCACTGACATGTTGTCCGACCGGACTAAGACGTGGTGGCCTTTTATCTGGGGACAAAAGCGCCAAAGCGCGTTGTCGACTGCCAGCATTTCTAGACAGTTTATACGTTGGAGCTTTTCCCGTTCTGACCACTGGCCGAAGAACGGTCTGCCCTCGAGCAGCGCTCCCCATCCCGAGGTGGGGACGTCCGTGGACACCACCGTCACACTCGAGGGAGTCCCAAGACTCACGCCTGACTGATACCAGTCGGCTATTTTTCCTTTTGAGCGGGACAATAGAGCCGCGGCGAAAGGATTTTGCGGCACGCTGAATGTCAAGTTCTCACTCTGGCGGCAGACGTGCTGTCATAGACAACGAGCCCCGCACTGTTCCCAGAAAAGAGATTTTCTGGCTGGGAAAAAGCAAACTCTTCGCCCAATTGACTGTGAGACCCAGATTCTCGAGATGCTCGAGTAATGTGGTTCTGTGCTCTGAATGTGATCGAGCTAGAATCAGCCAATCATTCAAGTAGTTCAAAACTCGCATGCCCTGAAGTCTCAGGGGTGCCAGGGCCGCGTCCATGCACTTCGTAAATGTACGGGGTGCTAGGGATAGGCCGAACGGTAGGACTTTGTATTGATATGCCTGGCCCTCGAAGGCGAATCTCAAGAATCGCCTGTGACGTGATGCTATTTGTATTTGGAAATAGGCGTTTTTCAGATCATATTATTGACATAAACCTGACTATTGACATAAACCAGTCTCCCTGGCGCACTTGGGCGAGGAATTTCCTGGTTGTCAGCATTCTGAACTGGCGCTTCATAAGCACTCTGTTCAGTTGTCGCAGATCTAGAATGGGTCTGAGTCCCCCGTCTTTTTTCGGTACCAGAAAATATCTGCTGTATAGCCCCCCTTCGCTCTGAGCCTGAGATAAAGGTTCTATGGCCCCTTTGCTCAGCAGTTTCGCTATTTCGGCTCGAAGTAGATGAGATACTTCGTTGTTTACCGTGGTTTCGACTCGCGCCGTGTAACGGGACAAACCCCGTGGGGTTGAGCGTGTCTGTGAAGGAATGTGGGCGCGGGACGGAGGGCACACTCACTGCACTGAGAACACCGTCGGCTTGTGCTGACCGAATGTGGGTCGGTTTCGTTTTTACAGAAAACGAGGGACACGCATCGTGTAGTGTTTGTGGGCACTGTGTCGTGGGCACATTCACTACATTTTTGCACAATCGACATCAGTCGATTTTATTTGTGCTAGCCCTGAACTGTGGCGGGCTGTGTCTGTGTGTGGGAATGGGCACTGAGACGTGGGCATTCTTACAACACTCATAACACCATCGGCCGTGGCCTGAATACCGGAAAATACACTCTTTTGGGATTTATCTGGGTCGCCGTAAAAATGGCATTTGTGTGCAGGCAAGCAGGCTGTGGTGCCGGCTTGTTTACTGCGAAATACACTGGAACAGTCACATTGTTTGGAACTGAACGAGCGAAAGGTTTCGGTGCAGGTCTGGCCGCGGCGAGACTAAATTTTATCAGCTGCTAGACCTGGGATCGAACACGGGTCTCCCGTGTGAAGGCTTTGGGTTTCGCCACTGAGCCACAGGGGGAAACGACTCTCGAAATGGAAAACCTCACTGTCGGATGCCAGGATAGAGCAGCTGGCCTTCTCTACAGATGCAGCTATCTCGTCGTCATTAACGGCGGAAGCGGTGGTGCGCGGCAGCCGTTGTCTATCAGCGAGCGACTCGAGTGAAGCTGGTGAAGCTGGCGGATGAACCGGCGAGCTATCACGGGCTGGAGAAGGCTCGGGGCTGTTTCCTCGACCTCAATGTCGGAAGCAGCGGCAGACAGCGGCCGTCGGTGAGGGACTCGAGCAATGCCGGCGAAGCCAGGCGGGCGAACCGGCGAGCTTTGGTGGGCAGGAGAAGGCTCGGGGACGCGCTGGGCACGGCGCTTATACGGCGCGGCGCTACAGCGGGCTGAAGTGCAGGCTCTGAGAATGATGCCAGGCGAGTCCTCAGAGTCACCATCGGCAGTAGCTCACAGTGAGGGCATCCGCCGTCGACGAGAGCGAGAGCCGCATGATCCTCACCCAGGCAGGTACCCAACGCAGATGACATGGCGATCCTCTTCACTGAGTGTGGCTCGGCACGAGCCGCAGGATCTATGCATCTTGAAAAAGACGCAGCTCTTTTAGGAGAGGGAAAGACAGTGAAAAAATGTGTGTCGCAGCGGCGAACACACACACACACTTGCAGAAAGGGATATAACGCCGGAAAGCGTAGCAGGTACGGCGGCTAAAGGCAGTGATGCCAGCGACTTCAGAGTCAAGGCTCGTCCCGCTGTGTGCTTTTTCTCAAACGGCGTGGCACACGGATCCAGCAATGCGGTGATGCTTCGCTGAAGAGATGAAAATCAGTTGTACCAGCCTAATCGAGCTATGTTTATAGGGAGAGACCACGCCCTTTCTGGCGGGACGTGACGAAATGGGCGCGAAATGCCCCCATTGGATATGTGTCACGCAGAGCCTCTCTCGATAGGCTGCTGCTGTTGCTGCAGGGCAGCCAATAGGCGCGCAAGCCGTCTTGCCTATGTCTGCATGCTGCTGCACAGCGTTTTACATTGATTCAAAATTAAAGATAATTTTTTGGCTTCAATATCTCGTGGAAAAGAGGTTTTCCCCATAGCGTAAGATATTACGCAGTACGAGAGATACTCTCGTAAGAGAACGTACCTTAAAAATCAAAGCACTTAATAATAGCAGTTTTCACTGAGAATTTGGACTGTTAATTTAACATGTAAACGTAGTGTGATTATTTATAGAGAAAATGTCTTTAAAAAGTGTTCATTAGAACTGTCTCAGTAAATGTTGATATACACATATCTCTAGCTGTATCTGTAACAATCTCAAAATTATTTGTATCTTTGTTTGTTTAACCAGAAGTTCATACAATTACTTGAAAAGTCTTTGTTTTTAAATGTCTGTTTTCTTCATAGTTATTATTGAACAAATAACTTGTATAACTCATTAAATAATTGTTTTTTTTATTATGATTATAACGTTTATTTAAATATCTTCTTACTGTTAGAGCCGGTAGTCTTGTAGGCAGTGTTTCGAGATGTAGTTCGGTTGTGCTTCGGTTGACCCGAGTTTGAGTCTCAGCTTGGGGACATTTCTCTAATCCGATAAGTAATATTTAAATATCTTGCATACACTGTGGTCTTAAAGGGATGGAGATGTCAGCAGCAACCCTCGGGTATTGTACGCTGGCATTTAAATGGTGCTCAATTGGTTTATAAGAGGCCCAAAGTGTGCCGAGAAAATATTCCTTACATCATTACACTACCAGCTGCCTGAACTACGGATACAAGGCAGGATGGATCCAGGCTTTCATGTTGTTTACACCAAATTCTGACCCTTCCATCTGAATTTCTCAGCAGAAATCGAGACTTGTCAGACCTGGCAACGTTTTTACAATCTTCTGTCTAATTTTGGTGAGCTATTGCGAATAATAGCCTCAGTTTGCTGTTCTTAGCTGACAGGAATGAGACTGGTATGTCTTCTGCTGCTGAAGATCATCTGCTTCAAGGTTTATTATGCTGTGTGTTAAAAGATGCTCTTCTGCAGACCTCGGTTGTAAACAGTTACTGTTGCCTTTCAATCAGCTCAAACCAGTCTGGCCATTATCCTCTAACTTCATCTGGCTTCATCAAGGCATCTCCACCCTTTTTCACCTATCTTCTCATTTTCGGACCATTCTCAGTAAACCATTCTTCCCTACGGTTGTGTGTGAAAATCCCACTAGATCAGCAGTTTCTGAAATACTCAACAGTGTACTTTATGTGACCAGTTCAATAAATTAATCACAATATCATGTAATCAATGTAATTTTTAAAAAAACTCAATATGTATTCATGTTCCAACAGAAAGTCAGATGTGGTTCACCTCAAGCTGTGTTGGTGTGAGAATTGCTGGAGGGCAGCAGCGATATGGAAGATAGGGCCGAGAGAACGAGAAAGAAATAGAGGTTGAGAAGGTCTCTATGCATCTTCTGCATTCTAATTCACAAATTCACCTGTTGTCTTCCTATCTAAGACTGCATAATACTCATCCTTCTTTAGCTAAGACATATGAAACTAAGCAAAGACTACAAACGTGCTCAAACATCCTGTTGATGTGAACAAACAATATTTCAGTCCCTCAGAGACCCTGAGATGCAGATTGTCAGTGGGCAGGTCTCAAAACTTACTATAAGCTGAAAATCTGCACCAAGCAACTGTCCAGATGGATGTGCATATAATTATTACATTTTAAATTTTTTCCCACACCATGTAATTAACTTTGCTAATGTTTTTCCCCATTCCATTTCACATTATCGTGTCAGTGATATTAGGAAAAAAGGAGTGCTGCACTGTGGAATACTTGAAGATTGTCTTTATAGAGGACACTTGGGAAATGTTTGTGTTTTTGTGTCAAGAGAGCTAATAATCCTAATGATATCTCTGGTCTACCCACATCCGTGGGCAAAAAACACCCCGATCATTACCACACACTCTGTCTCCTGTTCTCCCAATTCTCAGTGCTCAAGTGCAATTCATATTTTTCTGTATTTCTAAATCCTGCTCATAGGGACCCCAACACAGCATTTTTCATTCAGCTTTAATAACCTATTAATTAACCTATATATATATATATATATATATATATATACATTCTGACATGGGGTTTGTTTACTTGGTAGCCTGGGTTATATAGTATGCAAAATGCAGTTTGTCAAATGAGTCCAAATGCTTGGTATTCATGAAGCATATGAACAATACCTAATGCATCTGCTTAGATTCTGATGCACAAAACTTTTGCGACTGACGTTAACGGTTTGCGCTCATGCACATGGTCAGAACATTGAATTAAAATACCAGTTGTCTGCACTACTTTCATTGTGCAACAGCACTTTAGAATGCAGCACGATCAATCTGATTCCTGAAAGATTGAATTCTAGTAATCGCCCTCGTAGAGATCATCGTCCATGAACAATTCATTCATAGCGTCTATCAAGTGACAAATTAACGAAAGACTTGAGACAATACATTCAAATAATATGGTAATACCAGTTTGCCATATTTCCCAATCGTCAACCTGAAATAAAACAAAACATGTCAAAACATTTTATTCAAAAATCAGCATAAAATTGGCTTCAGTCATGATTGGCATACTTTCTGTCACATGAGATCAGCCATTTACATATAGAAATCTTAAAACTGCTACTGTATCAAAACCAGCTTGTTTAATTCTAGGGCAGAAAATGTCATGTAAGACTAAATGATTACTGTTTTAGTGCAAGAAGCCTTGACTAACATAAGTGGAATTTGGGGGAAAAATGCTGCAAAGTGCTCAATATGTCATTTTTAATAAAATCCTGTTTAATATATCTATGTGCTGTACTTTAGCAGATGTTGAGGTGTGTCTTATGTTACGCCATTCTGAGTGAATAATGTGTTTATGTTGTCGATTTAAACTCTGTAGTATGGCTAATTTAATAAGACATCATAATTATTAACACAATCTGTTTATCTTCATTTTGCTGACAAAACAGCTTGTTAGAACAGCTTCTTAGGCTGCATGTAAAAGTATCCTCAATATGCCTTGTGCCTTCGAAGTTTCAAACAGCCCCTTAAGCCTGCCAGTTCACATGGCGGCCATCTTGGTAATGCTTTTCAATGTTGTAAATGTGTCTAAATGTTGTTAACAAAGTCCATGCAAAGCCACCTGGCAGCCTTTTTCTAGTCAGGTAAGCACAGCCCATTTATTACAAAGACTTTTGTCAAAGAGTTATAGATTTTTGTCTGGTTGATCCAGACTGTGTCTTTTCATGTAAAGATGGGATTTTCCTACAGCTGGCAAAGTGTAGGCATATGCAAATCCTTGCATAGTTGTTGTTTGTTTGTTTGTTTGTTTGTTTGTTTGTTTGTTTTGTTTTTTACAAGTTCCTTATGCTGTATCTGGTGTCATATATTTTTACCCCCGATTTAATAATAAAATAAATTGAAATAAATACTTTATAATATTATAAAGATTATCTAATTCAAAGAAATGGTGTTCTCTGAACTTTCAATTAATCAAAGAATCTTGGAAAAAATGTATTACATTTTAAAATATATTAAAGGGTTAGTTCACCCAAAAATGAAAATTCTGTCATAATTTACTTTCGTTTACATCATCAGAGACTTTCGTTTATCTTCGCCTAAATTAAATCTGCTCGTCATATGAAGCGATCGAGTCAAATTTTCATAGGGGTTAGTTTTACGATCTCTTAATTAACTCAAAGTTTCAGTTGCGTAGCTGTCAATGGAGGGACAGAAAGATCTCAGATTTCATCAAAAAGATCTTCATTTGTGTTCTGTAGATGAACGAAAGTCTTACAGGTTTCGAACGACATGGAGGTGTGTACTTAATGACAGAATATTCATATTTAACTAGCATTAAAACATTATTTTTAAATTGTATTTTTTTCACAATGTTACTGTTTTTACTAATAATTGCATCCTTGGTGAGCATAAGTGATTTCTTTGAAAAATCTTTGAAAAATTACTTACCAAATTATTTAAAATTGTAATGACCATTTTCACCTGTGCGATGACTTTTACAATTTATATGCATTTTTGTCCAACTGCGTCAATATGATTTTTCTGTAAACACAGTCTTATTATCAAATATTAAAATAATTTAAATGACTAATTGGTTGTGAGTTGGCTGTCATGTCCTCTGAAACCATTAGTAAGAAAAAAAGTTTTGCTGCTTGCTGGTTAACTATAAGCATTTTCTTCATTTTTTTTTTTTTTTCAATTTCTTTTGAGCGTAGACTTTCTCTCAATAGTGATAAACCATTTTCTCACCTAAACAGACATGAGAAACAGTTTTGTTTATGGGTCTTTTCCAGAAGTGAGCAGCTGGCAGGGTCAGAAATTGACTTTTTATGGAGGGTTTTATGGAGTTATGTATACAACTTACTTCCCTGGAATTTATTTTCAGTGATATTTTTTGTTTTATTTTAACCATGATATATATTTTTGATTTTATTTTAATTATTTTATCATATGTTTTATTTATTTGTTATCGAAGTGTGCTGAATATTGGCTCCACATTCATCAACACTTGAGTCAGAAACAATCTGGACAATTTGTTTTTTCCTTTTGCTGTCTTTTCTTATATTTTATCTGGCTGCGGCCATTGCATCGCTCACATAACAACATTGTTGTGATCTGGAAAATCTCAGTCTTTCTCTGTCATATTTGTTATGTCCAGTGCCTCACATTGAATGGTCTCCTGACGTTTTTCACCTGAGAAATTGGCAGTTGCTGAGCTTGGTTGTGTGGAATCTGAACGGCCAAAACAAATTAAAAGTTTCCAGTTGTTTGTTTAAAATGGTGTCGAGTAAACAACCCCTTAATTTTGACATAATTTGGATGGAACGTGTTTCCCCAAGCTCTTATAATTGATTTAATCCAGTGTACCAATTTAGCATTTATGTCAAATGCTGGTTTGTGGCCTGTGGGCATGTTTAATTTAAAACTGCAGCTACATCATCATCAGATCATAATAATAAATTAATATTCTAAATTTGAGCAGAAATGCTTTCATTTACAGCATGGAAACACGGATATCAAATCTTTACTGTAAGTAAAACATTTGTACTGTAGCTAAATAACAGTATATAATCATAATGCTGGCCCTATATCAAAAATGCTCTTCTGGTTAACTTTTTCTTTAGCATTAGTTTTTTACTTCATACATAAGAAAGGTGAAATTAATTCATACAGCGTCGTGTCAGCAACACGATAGCACCGTGTCTGGTTATGCAATGAGCCGAAGGCATTTCTCATAAACACATATACACGCCACCGTCAGGGGTGTAAACAGGCTGTCAGAGTGTCCCAAAGACTCACACACTGAATTTAGCTGATAAAGTGTCTGTCACCCTAGACTCTTGGGGAAGTCACAAAGTTTTATTTAAAACTCTCTTAGCAATTAAAGAGAAGAGAGAGCAAGAGGTTGAAATGTGTTGTGGGATGTAAATCACTAGGTAAAAAAAATGTGGGTTAGTTCACCCAATAATGAAAATTCTGTCAGTAATTATTCACCCTCATGTTGCTCCAGCCCCGTAAGACTTTTGTTCATCTTCGGAACACAAATTAAGATATTTTTGATGAAATCTGAGAGCTGGATCACTTCTTCATAGGCCGCTTGGTAATTTCATCTGCTGGCCTAGAAAGTTAGTAAAGACATCGTTAAAAAAGTCCAAGTGACTACAGTGGCTAAAATAACTACTTTATTCAACTATTCATTTTCTTCCGTGTTGGCGTCGTTAAAATAGTTTGATAAACCTGGTTTACGATGATAAACCTCGCGAAAACTGAGAAGATATTTACTGAGAGAAGGTTGGAACAACATGAGGGTGAGTAAACAATGACAGAATTTTTGGGTGAACTATCTCTTTAAAAGCAATAACATACATTCAAAAAATTAAATCTGTCATTGATTGCTCACCTTTATGTTGTTTAAAATCTGTATGCTGTTGTTAATAATTTTATTTTTTGGATCAATTTTAAGAAGAAACAATATTGTCTAAAATATTATTTTCTAAAAGATTTTTATTTCAAACAAATGCTGTTCTTTTTAACTTTCTTTTCATCAAAGAATTTGTACTGTATCTTTTTATCAATAAATGGTGATCATTAGAGACAAAACAAATCTTACATGGCAGTACGTATAGATGTAAACCATTTATTTATGACAATGTTACAGAATGCATCTACAAATTTGATTCTGCTCATTACACAAGATTATAGTATGCTTCAAAAGACTTGAAATATTGTGCAACTACTTTTATCAGGCTTTTTTGTCAATTATATATGTCAAGCCATACATACAAAATAAAATAAAAATCTTACAAAATAGAAAAATACCATCATACAGATTTGGAAAACTGCATGAGAATGAGAACTCCAAACGATGACAGAATTATTTGGTGACCTATCCCTTAAAGTCTGCATATTTTCTTAATGCAGGTGTATACACATATGCAAGGAGAGAGAACGAGTCCGTGTTTGAGCAGCGTCTTACACAGGAGCAGCTGTGGATACTGAGAGCTCATAAATAGAAATGCAACAATTGCGCCTCACATATGTGTTCCACCTCTCTCTGAGATTTATATTACCTATGACTCGATCTGTCAACACACACAGAAGCATATTCCTCCGTTCCTCCATCTCCAGCACGGACACCTATGAGCTTGTGTTCATGGATTTCATTGTCAATGCATCAGAGTGCCGTGCTCCAGCTATACATGTTGTTACGTGGCAAATAATTTAACAATTATGCTGTATGTTGTCGCTATTTCAACAACCAAAGATCTCCATGCACTATTTGAGTTTGGTGTGTGTGATGTGAAACACAACAGCAGAATTTCAATCCAGCAGTTTTAGAGTCAACCGCAGGGGACCTGTGAGTCCTAATGTCACATCTGCTGTGATTCACAAAGCCAAACAATTATTTTTCAAACATGATTGTCCATCTGCATGAATGGCTCGGGATTTGATATTTTAAGGCACAGTAGGCATGTTCCCATTGTGAAAGCAGCTCCATAATTACACTCTGTTAAAATAAATACTACCATTCAAAAGTTTGGGGTCCGTAAGATTTTTTTTTTTTTAAAGGAATTGCAACAGGCTCATTGGAAACACTTGCCTCTACCTACAATTCACTGCATCTGAAATTAACATTAGTGGCAGTAAAACACCAACAACATTTTAGTGCACACAAATTAAAAAAGACTAATTTTTGTGTGGTTCCTTGCAAAATACTATGACTTCAAAACGCTGTTTCAATAGTGTGTGATTTGTAAACTAATACATTTTGATGTTTGCATCATGTAATCAGGTCCAATTGAATGGCTTTTCTAATGTAGTAAACTTTCTCAGTATCTCACCTGGTACAGCGTTGCACTTCCGATGCAAAGCACTCAGGCCCTGTTTACACCTGGTATTAAGATGCGTTATGCTTTTGTGCAAGATTTGTGAAAGAGGTTGTGCAAGATTAATGTTAAGTGGGAGATTTAGTAGTGATAAATGTTTTGTTATGCTAATTAAGAAGAATTTCTGTTAATGTTGTTTTTAGGAGAGTAACCATCATGGTGACAAGTGGTGCATGTAGCATGTGCATCCTCTTTGAGAGCAAGTATGTTTAAAGTTATTTATTGGTGCTCTCATAAAGCAAGTATTATATCATGTGATTGTTAATATATTAGCAAGGTAACATTTTTTTAACTAACTTGTTGTTATAGCTAGCTAAGGTTATACTAATAAAAATGTTTATATTATACTAATAGTTAAATGTATGAATTAGTGTACTAAAACATTTCAAGTTAAGAACAAGTCAAATATATGAGTACAAAATAAAAATCTCCCAGTTCTGCTTACTTTAACTTTGAATGTCTTAACTTAAAAATGATGGCAACTGATTGACTTAAATTTGAGTTTTCCACCTTATTCATGTTTACAGTGTAGGGTTTATAGGTGCTACATAATTTTCAAACTCGTGTAGCATAATTTCAAAAGCATAAACCTTTCGACGACACTCACCGGTCATTTCATTTTCCGAACTGCGGTGATATGTACAATAACCAACATAATAAACCTTTGCCAGATTCACATTTTTTAGCACCATTTCCATTTGAAGTGTCAAAAATATGCAACAAACAACATAATTTTGCAGAAATGTCATAGGAATGTTTTTTTTTAATGAGCCTTGTTTGAGAAACTTTTTTTCTGCATCAAAAGGCTGCATCTAATTGATGAAAAGTGACAGTAAAGTAAAGATTTTCAAAAACCGTTAATTGAAAATAAAAATCAGCATTTTAGATCGATTTCTGGAGAATCACGTGACACTGAAGACTGGAGTAATGATCCTGAAAATTCAGCTTTGATCAGAGGAATAAGTTACATTTTAAAATGTATTAAAACAGAAAGCATTCATTTTAAATTGCAAAAATATTCCACAATAGTACTGTTTTTACTGTATTTATGATCATATAAATGAAGCCTTGATGAGCATAAGAGACTTCTTTCAAAAACATTGCAAAAATGACTGATGCTAAATATTAGAATATTTTTAGCAAGACAAACTCTACTATAATTGTGAGTTGAATGTTGTGGGAAAAGTGGTACAGTATTTGTATGATGCTTGGAGTTCCTGCCTAAATAAAGCGTTCCTAATTGGTCACTTTCAAGGTTTAGTTTCAGTCTTAGAAGGCAGCTGCCTACTGTATGTAGGCTGTAGATAGCAAGGCAGAGCCCTCAAATCTCATTTATGAATACACATTCAAACTAGCAGCTTCATTCCATATTTGATGTCATTGACATCAGATGTTCTCACATGTCACAAGTCCTCTAAAACTGAGTTGATAACATGTTGAAAAAATTGACATTTTATAAACAAGTCTAGAGTGACATTTTGGGGAATACAGATAAAAGTTGTCTCTGTGAACCAGGAGATTGCATGCCCTGCAGCTGTTTATTTCTCAGGCTGTGTTTATGTCTTAGACTTCTGCAAAGCTGTTATGTCCAGTAAGAAGCATGTAAACAACCAACAAAATGACACTTTTTATATACAAAACTGAAACTCTGTCAATGAAAGTGAAAAGCTGGCCCTGAGTTTGCTTCACAAACAGACTGCGAGCTGTGAAACTTCCACTTTAAGCCTTTGGAGACGAACGAAATATCTGTATGAATCTCACATCTGAATGTGTCCCTGAAAGTCTTCACAGCAGAATTTTTGATTACTCTGAATCATCATGCAAAAGA
>NW_027509097.1:1912500-2122500 GCF_051911475.1 Siphateles boraxobius
TCTCTATCTCTCTCGCGCTCACTCCTCTCTCCTCTCTCTCTCTCCTCTCTCTCTCTCTCCTCTCTCTCCTCTCTCTCTCTCTCTCTCTTCTCTCTCCTCTCTCTCCTCTCTCTCTCCTCTCTCTCCTCTTTCTCTCTGCGCTCTCTCTCCTCTCTCTCTCCTCTCCTCTCTCTCTCTCTCTCTCTGTCTCTCTCTCTCTCTCTCTCTCTCGCGCTCACTCCTCTCTCTCTCTCTCCTCTCTCTCCTCTCTCTCTCTCTCTCTCTATCTCTTGTCATAATGTTGTTTTTATAGAAACTGGAAAAAAGATGTCAAAATCGATGCACTTGTCAACAGTGCTATTTACGGAATATATATATATATATATATATATATATATATATATATATATATATATATATATATATATGAGTTGAGAATGGAGAAATGTCTCGCCTCTCATCTTGTAAGCGTTAGTTTGATGACCTCTTGCATTGTTGCGCTCCAAACACATTTCCGGAAACCTTTATGGAACCTGCCATACATCTATTATGTGAGCTGAAATTATAGACATCACATGATGGAAGAGCTGTTTTGCTTCTAGAGGAAATTGCTAACATTATCCGATACCGCTCACTGTGCCAACAAACAGCACAAATTCAAAAGCACTCCCAACATTTAACTTCACTCTAGCTTTTAAAATCTCCCAGTGCTTTTAACGGTACCTTCTTCAAGTGATTGTACGTAAATATAAGTGGCAGGGGACGTGACTTCCTATGATCTGTTTTTAATAGCAGCACATACAATTTAGTAAGTATTTCCAAGAATGAGTTGAGAATATTGTATAGGTCAACAGATCAATAAGGGCATGAAAGCAGAACATTCCAGAGCAAACCAGTGCAAGAGAAAGGCAAGATCTCAAGGTTGCTCTTCAAACGTCAGCCACAGAGCATCTGAGAGCTCACGCACGGCACTTCCTGCCAGGCGGCGTGAAGAAATCAATAAAATATTGAATTTTTTAGAACCCATGTACATAATATTGAGAAATATGGAATGGAAATCAGATAATGAGCTGAAGTCTGTAGAAAAATAATTACGTCTTTTGCCACAAAATAAGCAATCGCAGGCTGGAATATAAACACAAAATAAATAACCATGCAGATAAGCCTATTAACATCTGCATGACTATGAATGTCATGTTGTTTTATCATTAAAATAAAAAAACAATTCACCCAAAAATTGTTTGTTTTCATTTTATCAACCTATTATTTTCTTTCTTCCATAAGTACAAAAGATGACCAAGCACTTTTGTTGTAAATACTGCCTAACATCTCATTTTGTGTTTTACCGAAAAAAGAAACCTCATTGAAAGTTTGATGAACTAATTTGGTGAACTATTCCTCGGAAATCACTGGAAAATGATTAATGCAAAATAGACGACCTACATTGTGCCCTGACAAACACACACCCTCCAATGGATTCTTCAACAGAAAGTGACTAGTCACCGGGAGGGGGCAGAAACAGATGTGACACATGTCACGAGGGGTAACTTTGCCTGTCACCTATTAATGTGCATTCGTATGGAATACTGTGAGTGTAGGGATGTGGATGGATGGATTGATCTGACAGGCATGTGTGAGAGAAATGTATAAACAGGCTGCTGGAGAGCGAGAGAGTTGGTGAGCAACGGAAAGAGAAGTATAGCGAGAGAGTGCAAAAGCAGAATAAAGGTTGCATGACGGTGCACTGAATACATTCTCCTTTAATTGGTATAGGATCTCGATTATCACAACATGCAATAAAAGATATATTTCCATGTTAATCAGGCCCTGTCCCAAATGGCATTCTTCATATGCACTCTACAGCAAACTTCTTCCCGATGGTAAAAGCAGCATTACGTTACAAAAGTGTTTTTGTCCTTAAACAACAAAATACATAGTATGTCAATGATAATCTTGCATATACAGTTTGTTTTATTTAATGTTAAAAGTGTTTAATGTGACTATGAATATCATTTTGCATGACCTTTATGGACATACTGAAAACGACTATGGATAATTCACCTGAATTAAAGGAAACAAGAACGTTCAAAGTAACTGTTAACTCAGTGTGAACAAAACAAGTGTATTATGATGACAAAGATTGCTTCAGACACAGTATGTAGTTTTAATAATGTTAAAATTGTGTAATATTTGTGACTTTATGTACTAATCCAATTTGTTGCAGAGAGACTCCACCCATATGCTCTTTTGATTGGCTGTGATTTTGTCGCGCCTCGTACAATTCAATACAACGTCTCTCATGTCGTGTCTGGTGTAAACAGACAAATTGCTTGTTGCTGGAATTGCATCGCGTCGGGCTAGGAAACCCAGGGCTGGACTGGCCATCAGGAATGTGGGCCGATACAGATCATTCTTAAAAAATAATAATAATAATAATTGTGTCTGAACGGCCCATAACAGGCTACTCGTACATCGTGGCCCATCCGTTTAGTTTTGCTTAATTGGTGGCGCTGGGATCTTTGTGCCGGTGTAATGCATTGGACAAAAAAAGTCAGCGTTAGTTGTTTTTTTTTTTTTTTTACTGACCGGCCCATGAAACACGTAGATAAGCAGCCCATTGGTTCTTTTCTTGATTGGCACTGGGCTGGTCCAATCACATCTTTAAACTCCTCCCCTTTTTGGCTCTGAGCGAACGTGCCGTGTCAGTGTGTATCTGTCAAAATAGTCAGAGATTGAGAAGAAACGCAAGGAATGTGCAGAGAAATAGCGTGAAAAAAAAAGAAACGGGCCCTTCAAGTGCATGATGAGGATATTGAGGAGGATCAGGAGAGAATGAGTGAGTGTAGAGAACTGTGGTAAGCAGATCTAGGTTACTTTCAGAACACTGAGGCTATGAGTGAGGAACCCATTACCCAGTTACGCATTATTTACACATCTGCATAGTTGACGGTTACGCATTTTACTAGAATTGTAATGAGACGTGTTTGTAAACCATGTTTTCCGCCAAAATAAAATATCATGTGTTTATCTCTTTCAAGCATAGAAATTAGTACAAAACTAATTATGAAAGTTGCTTTTATTTTTCGGTTCATTTGTTTTACAATATATGGCTATTACTGTCATGGGATTAATATAATAACTATTAGTATGTAGTAGTGTAATGCAGACAGACACTATATCACAGCTAAAAGAGTTTTGAGTTTTTCTTTGTTTAATTTGCACACTGAATTGGAGCTCTTCATTTTTAACTCTCAAAGTGCACCAGATTGATGAATTTAACATCAAAAAGCACTATTTTTTCTTAGGGGGGGGGGGGCCCCTAAAGGGTCAGAGGTCTCCTCACCGCAGATTTACCAAAAATCCTGTCAAACACTGTATTGCTATGCCAATGCAGCTTATAGCTTGTTTTAGGATTCATCACTGTGGAGTAGTTCGATTGTATTTTACAATTAGTAGTTATTTCATCTATTAACTCTTACTCATTCCTACTCACTCATTACATGGCATTAGTGGTTTTGATAGGAGTTAGTATACATATTCAGGGGCGTGCAAAGATCGGTTGTGTTTATGATTATATGTAGTGGGCCAGTCTGGGCCAAAATGCCAGGGCCGATTTTTAGTCCCAGTCCAGCCCTGAGGACACCGTTTTAGGATTCGTAATGTTTTTTGCTTTAATTAAACTTGGTCACGTAATTGGTCAACCTAACCAACCGTAACCTAACCTAACCTCAAATAAGTGTTGATTGTCATGCACTGCTTACAAAAAACATGATGCATACTCAGGGCTTCTAATCCAAATCCACACAACCAGTCTAAACTTTCCTTACCACTATTTGTTTGCTTAACAATCCTTATTCTCCCATTATTTCTTGTATGGTTTGTTTGACTTTCTGTTGAGAACAGAGCTGCAGTGATGAGACAGCTCTCTTGGCGAGTTGCACAGTCATAAGACAGAGCGAAAGTCAGGCCTTCTGGCTTTTGAATGAAAAGAAGTAACACCGTGTCTCTGCTTCTGCAAGTGTGTCACCATGTCCTGGAGATGCAGATGCAGCCTTATGCCTGAGGGGGTTTATATTTTACATACAATGCAGTGTTTTAACAAGGAAATGCTGCAAATTGGCCTGCCTATCTTTATCTCTCTCTCTCTTTCCTTTAGCAGCGGATTTCAATTGCCAGGGCTACTAACCCTGTTTAAACTCATTGATAACAGTTAAGCAGCATTCACCGAGAAGTGTCTGTTGAGAAGCAGAAGGCTCCAATCTCTTTCTGTGAAGTCTCTTTAGAGCTAGAACGTCAGATGTTGACTGAAATTAGTCCTCCTGCGTGCACACAATTCAGTTTATGGAAACTACTCTGAGATATTAAATCTGATCAATTTGATGTTTACACCAGCCATTTCATATATTTTCAGCTTCAGCTTAGTAAGATGGGTCTAGTTTACAATAAATTGTATTTTAATCAGTTTGTTTGTCAGTTTATTAAGTAATTTCACAATGAGCATCCTGTTTCATTTGGAAAAACACCACATTATTGAAGTAAAATTGGGTTTAAAACAGCAGTTCATTGCTTTAATACAGAAATAAACTCTCTGAATAAAGTGATTCAAAATATTTTTTTTCCTCCCCATTCAGAGGCAGGTTTATCTGAAATCCATTATAATCATTTTAATGATGCACAGTGAATGGTTGTACAAAAATACCTTAAAGTAGCTGAAATTGTGTATGGACCGTGATCAGAATTTCTGCCCACTGAAAGTATAATTATTGATAATTGTAGAGACATTGCATAAAACATAAGAAGAATATACTGTTTTGCTAGTAACCATGTAATTTGCTTGCTACTTTAAAAAAAAAAAACTTAAACTGTTGTCAACCTAAATGAACAAATCATAAACCAATGGTTTGCATTACGTAAGACTATTTTAAATACTTGTCCCCATATATTTCAAGGAATAGTAAGATGAGGGTGGTCCTGTGTGAATAGAGCCAGAACTGCATATGTTCAGGCTGATCTCAACTTCTCTGGAATCACTCAGAGACAAATAAATCTCAATAGTATTTGTGGAGGATCCGATGCATAAAGAAGCATCATCAAAAAGTTATGAGCATAAAACTGGTGTCTGTGTCCTGATATAGAGAGATAATCAGTTTTCTGGAGCATTGGTATCCAGGGAAAGAAACGCAATGAAATGAAACCATATCGTTGTTTGCCTGAACATAAACCTGATCAAATATTCATGACAGAAGAATGATCACCAATGTAAAAACTTTAAAAATACCCTTTAGTGGAAGCATGCACAAAATCACCTATTCTTTAAAGGTGCCTTGTGTAATATCCGCAAAAAAAAATCAATTCATACTCCACATTCCATACCAAATGGGGGCAGTCTACCTCCAGAAAGTGAATTGATCTACTCTAGAGTAACAAACGAGAAACCGTATAGTCTCTATGCTCCACCCCTACCTTCACAACGACCCTAGAGCCATAGCCGAAGCCGAGCCAACTCCTAATAGAGGACATTTTGAGTCCAGAGGAACGTTGGTTGATGTCAAGTGATTTTTAAATGACATCTTCAAGCTACTCCCCTTCTGTCAGGGATAATAAGAACAGGAAGCAAGATGCAAGTGAAACATTTATTGTAAATTAAGTAGTTGGTAGTAAGTCCAGAGAAGACAGGTTAGTGGCGCAGGGACCCCGATGGTCAGATGGATCTGGTGAAGAGATTGCAGCGGTGCGGTGAATGAGTCCAGTGACGAGAAGTTTCCAAACGTAATCCACAGGAACAGGAACAAGGAAGGCACAAGACTCGAGACGTAGACTGGAACAACAACGGGAAACCACAAACAACGATCTGACAAGGTAGATGAGAAAGTGATGAGTATATATACACATGATGAGATGAGCTGCAGCTGTTGACGGGAGTGATGAGTGATTGCTGATGATGCTAATGAGCGGGCACGCCCACCTAATCAACACACACACACACACAACAACAACAGAAACACGAGACGTGGGGCCTGTACCATGATGGTAGTTGAACAAACTCAGGGTTACAGGATTAGTTTAGAGTTGACAAAATCAAACCAATCCAACCAGCCTTTGTTGGTACCATGATGCTGATCATCAACTTTCTCTGTCAACCCAGGCTTTAATCCTGAGTTTAGGAGTTTAAGTGTGACATCAGTAGCGAACAGCCAATCACATGTTGAGAGAGAGTGAAACTGAGATTAATTTCTCGCGAGAGAAGCAGCGCAATTCACTTATTAAATAAAAGTATTAAAATAGTAAGAATTTAAACAAATTTACACAGCAAGAAAACAGCTGTCTATGAAAGAGGACAACTAAAAGAAAAAGTCTCACTACTGTATATCAGTGCAAGTAAAAGTTGAGAAGTTATTTTATACAGCTGATAAAGGTATAGAGAGAATTGAACATTTAAGCTCACATGTAGTCATTTTATAGCTTCATCTATTGATGCTAAAGCGTATATATATTACCTTTATATATTTATTCATTTAAACTGCGTAATAATAATTGATGAACTAAAATTGTACATGTGTGATTGATAAAGGGTATAATAATTACATAAATAATATCTAAATCATACAAATTTATTATTCAAAATAAGCATCACTATAAACCAGTAGATTTTGTCTTTAAAAATCATTTGCTATGTAGTGACCTTTAATTTGGAGTACAAACAGGTGGAGTGACTTTATCACATCAGACATGTGTCACTTTGCTCACAGCTGATTGGTCCAAGTTCAGTTTGCAACCTCTTACCTGGAACATAACCTGCCTCGGACCAGGTTAGCCGTGGAGCGTAAGTTACTATGGCGATGAACACTGCTAAAAGCCAAACCACTTTCATGGTCCCTAAAACCCAGGGTTGATGCAAACTAAACTGAAACATAGCGGGCTAGCCACCTAAACCGGCTTCATGGTATAGGCCCAAGAAGGAGACATAGGATTTATGAACCGTGACACCTTCACCAGTGAATGTTCATATTCGTTTTGTTCATATTACATTTTTATTGTTAGTTTGAATTACATTAATTTGACAGACAGCATTCGCTGCTGTTGACCAAGCTAGCGCCATTCAGAGATGCCAACTCTCACGAATTCACCGTCACCGATTCTGTCAATGTTATTACGCAATTCAAACAAAAAATACCGTTTTGGCGCTTGTAAATGTTAACGTTACACGACAGATCCCTAGCGCACGTGAACCGATCATCTCAACTAGCTAATAGTAAAAACACACGAACATTGTTGAAAGTAGGCTACAACTTACCAAAATGTATTCTTCATACATAATACCGACCAATCATTGTTTTAATCAGCGTGCAGAGGTCAATAACATAGCTGGAGAACAAATATGTCAGATTTACCTCAGGAAAGCAATTTAGTAAACATAATATTGCTCACGTAGTTATCATTACACCTTTCAATGTAGCCATTGCTAACTTTAGGCATACCGCCTCCCATGGCCGAAACTGGTATTATGACATCTGTCGGGCAGGGACTAGTAATTTAGCATGCTAATTCAGGTTGATATCTCTGAAACACTATAACTTTTCATTTTTTAATGACATCATCGCCCTTATTTCTTCTCATTCTTTTGATCCGTGTAACTCATTTTTTTGTATATTTTTAACTCAATTCTGACACATGGCACCTTTAAATCATATGGTATTTTAACAGGTGAAGATGAAGAGCAAGACATCAATTCTGATAATTCTCTCTTGGTGAAAAAAGTCTGCCAAATATTGTATGTTTAAACTTGTGGTTTTATTGTTCTGAACTGATACATTTTCATCATTTTCAACTTTGGGAAAGCAAAGATTTTCCAGGTTGCTGCAATGCAGTTTTTAAGGTGTTCTGGCCTGCATTTCCCAAAAACTAGGCTCCAATGTGGTTTCCTACTTCATTCAAAAGAGTCCACCCTCAAGTCTATTCTGGTCACTCGATTCCAATTATTAATCATCCTCCAGGTGAATTTTGTAAAATAGGACACCTCTCCTCAACAAGACAGATAATTTAAGGAATCAATAATATCTTTATAATGAATACAAAACTTTAGTATTTACATTAGAGGTTTGTTTATATCCCTACATGAGCAATAGTAATAGTTATGTTTGCCTTATCAAGCACCACTAATATGTTTAAATTACACACAAAGCCTTTAAATTTCCATAATTAACATACTGTTCTGCTTACCACCATTAATTCTGCAATTTGAAAAGTAAGACAAAGCTTGTTTGGAAGGACTATTAACCTTCAGGATTTGGTTTCATAGATCAGTCGATCAATTGCCTTTTCTTTCTTTTTATTTATTTTTTTATTCTTTCTCTTGACATTCATGCCTGAGCCAGCTATTGGTCTCCTGCTGAGAACATCATTGGCTTCTCTAATTACTATTAATTATGCACTTAGTATGTGAATGCATAAGTATGCCTGTGCTCTGCTGTCGCCGTGTGTGTGAGCCTCTATAGGACTGATTTATTTACTACTTTTGATGTCATTTTGATGGTCTTCAGATACGGTACTTGCCGTCACAAAGAGCTTGTTTGTTTGTTTTTTTGTAAAGATGTGGATCGAATGTTCATCCTATTTATTCTATTTTCTAAACATCTGTGCTTCCCTTAATGGAAGCATCTGTCTTTGCTTTATTAGATTCAAAGCTTGCCATGATAAATCACAAACATGATGTATTGTATTGTCTTCACGTAAAGTCAGTTTCTGCTGGCCAGATTTGTAATGTCTATACCTTGGGTGTGTTTGAGCTCTGAACAATTGCCCTGAAGTGTATTGTGCTATCTTCAGGCAACAAATTTCAGAGATACCAAAGGGCCATGAAACTCGAATATTCTATGCATAATTCATTTATAGATATATAAAAGGCAGCCCACAGGTGGAGTTGTACTGATCAAGGATGGAGGGTCTCTCCTCATGCCACATAATTCTCTCACAGTTCCTTCTCATTCTTTCTCATTATGGCAAGTCACTGCCAATGGAAGCAACTCAGGGCGACAAGCTTTGTTACATTCGCTGTATGTTTTTTAATTGTGTTTGTGGGTGAAAGGGTGTTCATGAAAATGAGCATAAACTCACAATTAAGAGTCATAGAATTTGTAATTTTTTTGGTTGTGGAAAATTGAGGGTGTGTACACACTTGGCATGCTCGGTTAGATTAAATGAAACTCTGGTGTGATTGCTCTGTTAGTGCAGTTCATTTGAATAAGTGTGAACGCCATCTGAACCCTGGTGCGCACCAACCCAGCAAGCACTGGAGAGTCTGCTCCAGTGGCGCAGTGGTCTGTGTATTGCTGGTCCGGGTCCGGGTTTGAATCTCTCTGGGGTGGTGATGGCGCAATGGATAAGACACATGCCTCTGGTGTGAGAGACCTGGGTTCGAATCCACTGTGAGACACCAATGTGTCCCTGAGCAAGACACTTAACCCCTAGTTGCTCCAGAGGCGTGGGACCTCTGACATAAATAGCAATTGTAAGTCGCTTTGGATAAAAGCGTCAGCTAAATGAATAAAATGTAAAAAATGCAATAGCCGTCATTTCACCGTTTAGGTTAAGTATAGACCCGATATAGTCCGGCTGTGAGTAATCCACTTCTAGCCAAAATAACCTTGAATTTGGTTACATGCCATTTTTGCCAAAATAACTTGTGAGATGTATGATATTCCATCATGTATGCAAAGTCATCAGTGATTACAAGGTGTTTGGTTTCATTTCTTCATTCATTTAATTTCTTTATCTAATTGATGACTAGTCTATTCTTGGGACTAATCTATTCTATAAAATTTTCACTGACCTCCTACATTTAGCCTTGTTTTAGCCTAGACGTCTGGGCTGTGTTTGGACGACTATTAGATGTCTTTTAAACACAAAATTGCTTGCTGGGAAACAAGCGGACCGAGACCGCTGAAAAGATGGGTTTGATCCTCTTCCAAACGAACTCTGGTACAGTTACACTGAAATATGAATGCAACACGGACCAAAGACATGTTAACGAAACAAAAACGAAACATGATGTCACAAGATGCGACCCTAAAAAGGACAGAATAATTGACAATGTAGCAATGTTTAAGATTCAGGGAAGAAGGAGGCGGGAACCGGCGAACATTTAACATTTTAATAATAAAATAAAACAAATACAAAAGCAAAAGGATCCGCCAGCAGCCCCTCGCGGACAACTGCAGGCTACACAAAACAGAAATAAAACACAACATAAACTCAGGCCTGTTCCTCTCTCGATCTTCAGCGTCGTCCCTCCTCCTTTTATGCTTCAGCTCCTCCATGAGAGATGCGAGACCGGTGCGCGAGACACATAACATTTCTGAGCTTCCATTGTGTGTATTTTATTGGAAATCCAATACACTGCTGGCATGGCAGTCAGGGAGGCACAAGAGTGAGTGAGAGTGAAGGACAGAATGAACAGGGAAAGACAAGATATAAAGAGAAGAGAAACAGATAAATAATCTGTTTATTTATCAACGGCAGATAAATAATTACATAACCCAGTATCCATACATCCACACGAATAATAATATACGAAAGATTAGGTTATGTCAGGTGAATTCCACCAATACTCTCCAGGCTAATCAATGCAAACATCTTTTATATTGTACAGTCATTTGTTGTTTATTTCAAATTATATTATTGGTACAGATCACCTTGTACATTGTGCATTGGTTTGTTTATTTCAGATTCATTTTATGCATGCATTACTTGAGATTAAATAGTCACTAAATTAACTAGATGTTTACAATTTCTGAAGAGAATAGGGGTGTTTTCCATGCAGAAAAGGTTGAGACCATGATGCTAGGTTTTCTTTTGGTTGCCAATGTCTTCACAGTGGTTTTTAACATGTTGTTAGGGTATTCAAGATGGTTGCCAGGGCATTCCTATGCAATTACTAACGTGTTCCCAGTGGTTTTTAGCACATTTTAATATGTTCAGGGTGCTTGCCAGGGTGTTGCTATGCCGATACCAATATATTCACAGTAAGTGGTTGCCAATGTTGCTATGCTGTTAACAATGTGCTCAGTTTTAGGGCCCGTCCACACGAAGACGCGTTTCGCTGTATACGTATACATTTTTTATCGTATTGGCGTTTCGTCCACACGGATCCGGCGTTTTGGGAGAGTGAAACCGCTATTTTTTTAAACCGGGTCCCAAAGTGGATAAATCTGAAAACGACGCCCTTGCGATTTCGTGTGTAAGGCCAATCCGTATATTTTGTGAAACGATGATGTCATCACCCCACGTGTCGTCTAGTCAGACACGCTAAATCAGTAGCCATAACAGCAACAACTGCGACTACTTGCTTGAGTTCATGCTTCAGAAGCTACTGAGCCTCTTTTATTTATTTATTTATTTATTTATTATTTAGGCCTACTTTAATGTATTTTTATTTTATTTATTTATATTTCGTTCTTATGATATGATGCTTGTATTTTGTTTGATTAAGACTTTTCGTATTTTGTAGAGATGGGCATGTCAAGCAAACATAATATTCGACGATCGCTGGGAATTATTTGATTATTATTCAAAAAACGCACCTCTGCCCCTCATCCTCACCAGTGACACGGCGTTCGCTCCGACATTAAATTTCTCTGTACTGTAGGCCTATGTTGTAGCCATGAAAGAAAAGTTTGTTTCATATTTATGTTTTAATGGTATTTTTTCCATTTCATATATGTTGATTAGGCCCTATATGAAAAGTGAACAGCGTGAGTAAGATGCGCAATATCGAGACACATCATTTTGACCGCTTCATTAAGTTTTGTTTTGTATAAAGCCTTTCTTTAAAGTGAATTTCGTTTTGTGTAAATTGTATCTTAATTTTAATCAATGTTTCATTAACAAATTGCCTGGAAATATAGCAGACAATAGCCTATAATCAGGACATGGAGGCGCCGACGCGATATAACTTGCATCGCACGAGAACTGGAGCTTGTCTCATAAATGAACATAAACTCAGACATATATCTAAGCTTGAAATGTTTTAAACAAAACAATTCAAAACGAAAAGAAACAGACAACTCTAATAATCCATATGAAGTGTGCATTTCTCCATATAGGCACCTTCACAATACTGCGAAGGTGGCGAGTCAGCATCGTCACACAAAACAGTAGTTTATTAATAAACAATTAAAATTTCTCCTTGCTATATTGACACATTCATAATGAATAGGCTATTTGCCGGTTCTTTGTGGCAAGCTTTATGCGTCTGCTAACTAATCGACTATCGTGACTCATCCCTATTTTGTACCATTTATAGTTTTTCATATTGTTCAAGAAAGTTCTTGGTAAAAAAGAAAAGAAAAGAAAAGAAGCTACTGTGCCTGATATTACTGTATATTATTGTATACAGCGCGCAAGGTCGAATTACATCGTCTCGTACTGGTCTGGCATGTATACTACACCGTTTTCAGTGGTTTCGTGTGTACGCAGATATTTCTTGAGACGACACCGTGTTTACGGAATTTTTTTTTAGAACGAGGAAAAAAAAAGGTTGGATAGGGAACGCACCGCTTTCGTGTGGACGTGGCCTTAGTGGGTTGCTAGTGTATTCAGGATGGTTGCCAGGGTGCTCCTATGCAGTCACCATTGTTTTCACAATGGTTTTTAGTGTTTTATATGTAAAAGGTTGCCAGAGCATTGCTATGTAGTTATACCAACATGTTTACAATGGTTTTTAGCACTTTGCTACCCTGTTCAGGGTGGTTACCAGGGTGTTGCTTTGCAGTTGTCAATGTGTGTACAGTAGTTTTTAGTTTGTTGCTATAAACTGTTTTAGGCAGGTACTTATTGCTCCAGTCTACTGTAGTTCTGTTCCTTAGGTGGCTGAAGTGCCTCTTCCAATGGATGTCTATAGTATTTTTTCCCACACATTTTATTTGTCGCCAAACTCTAAGGCTTCCTGCACCCCCACGTGCGAGTGATCCATATCTATTTTGATATCTATATTTACATTTTACGCCATTGACACTTCCCACATGAGCAGCGTGATGCTGTATCACAGAAGCGCCACTATGAGTAGAATTTGTCTGAGCTTATTTTTGTGTGTGTGTGTGTGTGTGTGTGTGTGTGCGTGCGTGCGTGCGTGCGTGCGTGCGTGTACGTGTGTGTGTGTGTGATAAATATATTTGTTTGGGGTTCAGTTTCTGTTCTGTGCAAATTAATTACCATACTGATGTGTTATATTTCATAATGATCATGTTTGTAGTTAGTATTAATTAGTTATTTTATAATTAGTGGCTGTCATCAAAGACTATTCTAAATATGTTACCCAGAAATAATTCGTTTTTCTGTCACTTGTTTTCGTAAAGCTATACAAGTGTCAACTGAAACACCACGTACAGCTGTCCCGCTAATTTAAACAAGTCTTAATTTGACCTGCTATTTCTAATTAAAAGCAGGCTTTGAGTTTGTCAAGAGACAGAGACTGAATGAATTCTACTCTATTATTTCAGAGCTCTGTCTGACAGAGTGAAGCCTTTCATTTCAAAACCAAATGATATCTGGCTGAATACAGTTAATTTGTGGATAACACTACACTAGCCCACTGGCACAGATTTAAAACACCGCCTCTATAATATTACAGATACATGTTGAAAAGCAACCCGAAGGTGACAGGCTCTCTTTTGGAGGCTCCTCAACAACAGGTGATTTAAGAATTTAAGTTTGCATATGTTAGGATTGCACTACGCGTTTCAAGCCTATTTCTTTGATATGCGTGCATTTGGATTATATTTCCCCTTCATCTTAAGTCATTCAGAATGTGCACAGTTATGAGAAATGTTTTCTTTCATAACTTTAATGTTCTGTAGAGCCAAAAATATACTACCAACTTTGGGATCGCATCCAACGCATCCACAAAAATGCAGTAATTACTAGTTGGATAGCAGGCAACAAAGGGGTGTCAGTACGAACAGGCCATAAATCTTGCGTCATGCTGCATCTTAAAATTTATTAGAGCATACAGTATGGTCAATTATATCCATATACATTTACAATACATGAATCCCTCTGACACTAACTGATTATAGAGCGATATTCAGAGCTTCACGTAATTGGCCCTTTTCTGGACCCAGGCACTAGATGCATCTGCCTGCGAGTAAATTTGGGTCCTGATAGAGTCATCCATCACACGGCCAGCAGCTCTGGTCCCAGACCTTCACATTGCCAGTCTGTGAGGATTTTCAGTGTCACATTGTTTGGTAGGGAGGACCACACTAAGTGGCTTTGTGCAATTTGACAGGCTGCACACAACAGTACTGTTCCAGTATTTCTGAAGATACTTAGTCAGAATAAGTATCAGCAGCCCATAGCAGTCCTTTAAAAGTGAAGTGTGCAATTTCTGCAGCACCAAACAGAACTTTAAAGATTCTTTTACAAGCCTTTTAAATGAAGAATCATGTTCAAGATGTTTTCTGCTTTAAAATAAAAGGGTTATGTTTGGTTCTCAGGACTGAATGAGAGACGAACACAGATATGACCTGGAGGAGATTCTTGCATTACTGAATCTTCAGTTTATGTTCTCCCCTTTGTCAGCCTCTTAACAACCTGTCACATGGTTGAATGTTGTGTCTGGGAAATGTTTTGCCTAATGGTATCTAAAAGCCGAAAAATATTATATTTCTACAGATGTGTATTCTCGGAAATTAGGGGTGTGATTCTTTGAGTTGACAAAGACTCGATTCAAAACCAATTTTTGTACATTCAGAACGGGTCAATTTTTTTTTGACAGTGCTAACAGAGATTTGATTCAGTAAGGTTTTTAAATGCTTTTAAAGGCAGGGTAGGCAATTTTACCAGATGAATGCTGCAGATTCATTTTGGCGTTTATAGTGTTGCCACTGAAACACATTTGAGTCACAAACCGCTCGGAGTATAACGTCAGGGGTTTCCATATCTTCCAAATTACAGTAGTTATGGTGTGCAGCTGCTTGTTTTGGTTCATGAGGAACTGTAAAAGGCGCCTGCTGTTTTGGTTTGCTGTGCTCGGTGACTGACGTCTGTCTAATTCTGCATAGTATGAAATATGCAATGACGTGCGAACAGTTGCGCAGAGGTATGAAGACGCTTTCAACCAGTAAACCCTTTCAAATATAAAAAAAAAAAAGTCTGGAACAAATCACCAACCCTGCCTTTAAATGATTCACAAAACTTCTAATAGTCTTAGACAAGAAAAAGAAAATCTGCATTCTACTTTAAACCATTTTGTGCACCAAAGGTAAAGATTTGGCAGCTATTTAAATTGCATTCAAGTTTAAATGATTAATACTTAAATTACCCATATAATAATATAATTTTTGTATATTTGGTATATTTATCATTTTAATATATATTGCCTGTGTAAATTGTAACTGTAACTGTACGTTCACACCGCCGCCGACTACAGCGGCAAATAAGCTCTGGCCGCCCTGCCAAGGACGCTTGTCAAAAAGTACGGGGAAGCTTGTTGACGCTTTGGCCGCTCTAAACACTCTGACATAGCAGGGAGAAGAGAAGTGTCACTACATTAAATGTAATAAACAGAAAAAACAAGCAATATGTTTAGGAAACATTTTATAATGACAGCATTTTTATAACCGTTTTGGTCACATTTGATCGGCGGGAAAAAATAATAATTAGCTATTATTATTATTATTTGCATTATTATTTGCATTAGTGCAATTGGTCAAATCGGTGTTACCGTGAGCAAATGAATTGTATTCCCGCTTGAAACGGGCGTTTGTAAATATTTCAAATAAAAGTTGCGCTCATTCTCAAACGTGTATCACTGGATCATGGATAATCGCAAAGTTGTTGTGTTTGGTGCTGCTGTATTGTATTTGCGGAGAAGACGTCGGACTCTGAGATTTTGGGTTCATGACACCCTCCAGGACCGTTATCTATATGCAAAAAACGTGATATCATAAATGATAAGAAACCCAGCAACAGTGATGGTTAGCTTCTCCTCTATTTTCTCGGAACTAATGTTTTGGTAGGAACAAAAGTTTACATGGTATGTTTCTCTGGAATCAGCCAGCGCGGGGGACGTCTATATTCCGATTGGTTGCTGGCTTTTGCCGCTGCTTGCCGCTGAACCGCGTCATAGCTCATTACCATAAAGTTGAGCTACTTTCAACTTTCTGATTGACGCTCAAAACTCCCAAAACGCGACAACGATGGATTTGACGCTCCTTGCAGCTGAGAGAAGCCAGCTTCCATTGAAAATGAATGACTTCTGGTAGCTTTGGAAGCTCAAGTCGGTGGCGGTGTGAACGTACAGTAAATGTATTTTTTTCTTATTAAGCTTCTTCAAATTGTATCCTTTTAAAGTGATGATTGACAAATAATTATGTAAAAGTCATATGTCGCTATATTGATGAAATTGCATTAGCAGGAGTTTTAATCTAAGCCTTGTGAAATTTAAAGAAACATTATGACAGTCCTGTGGGAAATTAAATACATTTTTCTGTAAATGGTTATTTTTTATGAAATGATGTTGCACCATTTATTATATGGATATAGCCTAATATTGGATACTGATGTAAGACTGATTGATAAATAGCTTTAAATCTGAGAATCAGTTTGTGTAGCCTAGCAAATCTAGAAAAAAGGAAAACAGAATAAAACTCATCCAAACAAATATCCATCGGTTCCATTATTGTTCTGTGGCTACTGACTTTGTCGTTCCACCTGCAGAAGAACAAAGCATTACTAATTCGATGAAACAGTCAGAAATCCTTGAATTGATCTTGACAACAGGATAAATCTGCAGTGTAGCGGGCCTAATTCAGCGACTGCTCTATCGCCTGCTCTTGAGATAGAGGTTTATGCTCTGTTTGCTCTGTGTAGTGGATATGGCGCTGTCAAATATGAATCTTATCTTACGGATGAGCAATGATGTGGAACAAGGAAGGCCCACACAGTACCACAATGATGCACAAATACCCTGGTGTAACTCAACATACTTTAAGATACTGTGTTTCATGAAACTTTAACTAAAAGTTCTTTTTTTTTTTACAGATTGGCCTAGAGGAAAAGAATACCGACACCAAAATCGACTTGACACCCTCACTGCTGTCAGCTGTTTATCTGAACCTGATCATATTAATTAATATTAATAGGCAGATGTGTGTTTGTGTGTTTACAAATCATATGCATTGCATGCATACATTAATGTCTTTATTATGTCTAAGGTGTCGAGTGTGAAGAAGTACAGGTGTTATATGGAGCTACACCGATGCAAGTTGTTTGCAAATATGTAACTAGCACACCTGATGGATTTTATTGATATCACTGCAGGAGTCTGAGCTTATTTGGTGACAGTGCGACAGTATGAAAGGTCACAGCATTCATTGGCAGACAGAAAATAATGAAAATAAACAAAACCACTCTACATTAACCAAGGCTGACATACACTGGTCTCCTTATTTTTATTTGTTTTTGTGTTTAGGAATATTTTTCAGTTGTATGATAAAGGGGAGTCAGTTTGCTTAAACTGAAATGTCTTGTAACACAAAGTAGTTGCATTAAAATGTTTTCTTTATTATTATTATTATTATTTTATTATAGTACTGTAATAAGTCTAAAGATATGTTGTGAAAAATAGGTGTTATATGGATCTAGGTTATGAGCATTACATTATCTAGCTGTTTCAAGTGCTAGTCTCCAATGCAAGAGTGAAAATGTTGAAAAACATATTTTCAGTTTTAGTCTGTGAAAGTTTTAAAGAACACCATCCATAGATTTATTTTCAGCGGCAAAATCCTTGTAGCCATTTTGCACAAAAAAAAGGATTAGTAGCATAGTAGGCTGCATTTCTGAACGTAGTTTTCGCAGCACTAACGTTGTCTATTATTAACTTTGTCTTGTGATTTAAAAAGTATAATTACAGAGTGTTTTTTACAGAGAATCTTGAAATGTAACTATCCATTAGTGATACACTTCTTGTATGCGTGTTAGGGCGACATAATTGTTTAGAAAAACAACAGAGATGGGAAGTAAAGAGGTGGTGAAATGGACGAGAGAAAAGAGAGACATCCGGAAAGAGAAAAAACAACAATTAAACATAGAAGAATGAGTCATAGTCTATGGTTGAGGTAGTGCTCAACAATAGACTATGACCCGCTGACTTCACCAGAACTTTCTGTACAACCAACAATGTCCAGAGATCATTAGAGGTTCAAAAAACATGTTTGTCGTCTTGGTTACTAATGTGATTGGTCGTTTGGTTCAGCTGTGTTCACCTTATTATCACCAGTATAATAGTTCCTGTGTTTTCAGTGTTCTTTGTCCAGTCTTGTTAATGCTTGAGTTGTTTTTTTTTTGTTTTTTTTTTTTTTGCCTGTCTGTATTTGAATTGACTCATGTGGATTATTAAAGACTTTCTGAACCTTATCCTTCTTCGTCATCGTGTGTTCTGCAGCCCAGCATGACAGATACGTTTTTATGTATACTTTTTCAAAAGAAAAGCATTTATTTTAAATAGAACTAATTTGTGATATTATAAACGTCTTTACTGTCCTTATGCAATCCTAATGCAAAAGTATTGGATTCTGTCTACAAAAAAGAAAGACAAACTGGAAACTGGAAATCTGGAAAGCAGCTGAGTTTGCATCATGCTACTGAAAATGTAGTTAAGTTTACTAGTCTCTGCCCATCACTTGTCAAGCAATGTGCAGAACTATTAAAAATATGATTTTTATACAGCACCTGCCAATTATGTTTTGAAATCAGTTAGGCTCTATGCCAGAGTGTGAGATTAAGACTTCAGATACCAAGGGAAAATGGAAGCCAGACATCATAGCATCTACCTGCTGCCTCCTTATTTTCATCCACTCATCCATCCATCCATCCTTCCACCTGACCCTGAAACATGAAGCATTGCCATCACATGCAGGGGAACAGCTGGCTGTTTCTTTCTTGTGAAAAGCAGACTGAAAGGGAATGAACTGGCTGATTTCCCATTGGCTCTTAGGCCTTGAATTCTTTAGAAAAGACACTGTAAAGTCAAAGGCGGAGATGGAGCGTCATGGCTCAGTGGGAAATGCATTCAAACAGTCAGGAGGGTTGAGGGTTGTCCACTTGTAGATGCATTTTGAAATATTCATGTGAAAAAGTGTGAAGGGGAGCATGCTAAATAACATGTGCAGATAAATGCCAAATGTTTGGGGTTTTTTTGTTCTTTTTTGATGATTTTTTTAAAAAGCTTTTTTTAATGTGATTTAATGCTTGGTATGATATAAATAAGAACAATAATAAAATAAAATAAATTCCTTTTAGGCCAAATAAAAAAAGTATGTTCACTTGAAGGTCACTTACAGCCTGTGGCGCAATTAATAACAAGGAAACCGCAGTTAACACATTAAATAAAAGGTGAAATTTTTAAGTAGAGAGACTGAAATAGTATTTTATAATAAAACATAACCTTTGTTTTATTTACAACTTTCACAATGCACTGTAATTATTTATTTATTTTTAAACAAATTTTATTGGACTGTTTTACAATAAATTTCTAGGTTTAATTAAATGTGTTACTTGCCATTTCTTTGTAATTATTTGTGAAATTTACCAGCAATTTCTGAGTGAAAAAAGTTTCGTTTTTTTTTTCCGAGTCCGCCATTATTCGTTAAAAAGGTCATTTTCTACTGCATCTCTGATTTTTATCATGTTCTATTATTGGAGTTTGAAGAAATGACTTTGAGACCTTCTCAGATTCCAGGAAGGGAGGTGGAAAACCCTTGGAGTTTGATCTAATTACTGTAGCCGAATGCTAATGCACTCTAATGGTTCGGGACTTGCCTCATATAAGCTTACTCGGTTGACCAGACATTCAGATCCAAGATGCCATGGATCAAGGCGAGCTAAAACATGCTAATGACCATAATTTAAGCACTCTCTGAACTAAAGTACGGTGCTGTGTATTGGCTTGACTTCAGGCAGCATTTTAATTAGCAAAGTTGTTCCACGTCTTGAGCCTCAGGTGGAGGGCCACAGGGATTGAGTGTTTGAAATATCATTATGGTGATTAGCCGCAGTGTCGTCGGAGCAGATTGAGCTGAAACACGAGATTTAATGAATCAACGTAAAGAATATGTTTCTTATGTAACTGGACTGACCCGTGGCACCTCGAGTTGTCGTTTTTGAAAGCATTTTTCTTCTTCTTCAGTGGTTTCTTTAGTTTTCCAAGGGCATCTAGTCTTCGTGAATGGGACGGAATGGCATCCATCTCACGAAGATGGTTCGCTATCAGTTGGTTGCAGAGGATGTGTTACACAAAGGGAACAATATCCACAGAGGAGGAGGGGAAAATATTGAGACACCTGGATAATGGAGGAAAGCGAAAAGAATGAGCAAATTTACAGAGCCTCCTCTTCTCCAGCTGAGGCCACGGTAACCAATAAACAATCATCTGCTCTCAGAGGAAACTGTTTTCATGCGGTTTATCAGGCAAACTCACACAGGCCTCTGCAACGGCACTAGCTGTCAGCTTGATATGTTTATTTAGTGTTATTAATTAGAAGGAATGTAATGTGACAAAATAATTAATCATGCCCATGAGACACTAACACGAGAACATATCTTAAATTGTTTATTTTTTCTTCCCCTTTGGCAAATTGCGGTTGTTGTTTTTTTTGTTGTAAGTGTAAACCTAACAGCATTTAGTGAGGACTAAAACTATTTATATTACAACTATTTGCCAGTGTATTAGGAAAACGTAACTTTACATACTGTAAATATTCTCCTTTATCATATTCATATTTTATTTTAATGTAATCATATTTTATATTTTATTATTTTGTATGTGTGTGCGTGTGCAACCTGGTAAACCCTGGGGACAAAATTTCACCACAAAGATGGCAATATCCGAAATCGATGTCCTTGTGGGGACATTTTTTGGTAACCATGAGGAAAACAGCTTATAAATCATAATAGTTTTTTGAAAATATAAAAAATGCAGAAAGTTTTCTGTGATGGATGGGTTTAGAGGTATTGTTAGTGTAAAGCCCAATTTATACTTCTGCGTCGAACTGACGCCGTAGCTACGTCATAGGCTGTGTTTCTCGTGCGCGTACCCTTCGGCGTACCCTGACGCGCAATTAGCTACGCCGTAGGCTGTGCGTAGCGCGCATACCCTTCGGCGTACCCGGACGCGCACCTCTCCAAAAATGTAAGAACGCATCAATTCTCTGTGGACGCAAGCGCTGTGATTGGTCTGCTAGAACCCCTCCCTCTGGGTTCACATGCTCCCTCTGCATGTGTAATTGTGCGTCAACGCGGACAACGACGCAGAAGTATAAATGAAAACCAACGCGTAGTGTATAGCGTAGAGGCTCCGGCGTAGGTCCGACGCAGAAGTATAAATCAGCTTTAAGAGGATAGAATACAGTTTGTACAGTATAAAAATCGTTATGTCTATGGAATATCCCATGAAACCCAGCGCGTGTGTGTCTGTCGTGTATTCATGAAATATTGATTCTAAAGACACTTTTCATAATGTCTATTCAATGCGCTACTCGTCTGCCATTACAGTTTTTTTCGATCGCTAAACGACAGTCAGCACAACTGGAGCTACATGTGTAAAAGTCTGCACAGCAGTAGTTCATGTGGACCAAACTCTAGTTCGTTTTTCATTGCTTGAACACAGTTTTCAAAACTCTACACACGTATCCCATGACTTTAACCACAACCTGCACAACACTGTGGATTTACAGCACTGTGTTCAAATGCTAACACACTGCTGTCAAAACCGTGAACCACACATTCAAAACAGAATAGATTTCAGGCTTGTGCCTTTCAAACACTGCGGATTGCAATTTCAGCTGAAAGGCTAAGCAGGTCTTGTTTGTCATTTGTTCGAATTACAGTATGTACTTTTAGTTTCTACCTTTTTTTTCTCATTACTGTAATTCAGTAAATTACTACAGACTGAAGATTGAAGCGAACTACTAATTTTCATTTACCTTAAAGAATTGTTATGTTCTATGAATTAAAATAAATCATGTGAAATAATGTCACTCTTTTCTTTGAAAAAAATATTACTTTGTATGAAGTCACTGAAATTGTTCACAATTGTTGTTGTATTTTCTGTATTGGTGTTTGATGCTTTTACTCTCAGTGTGTTCTGAATGACAGTGTGTGTTATCTCAGTGAGGGTTGTGTATTGTGTTTGGCTGCACTGAGCCTGTTTTGAGCGTGTGTTAAGAGTTGTGTTGCTTGGAATGAGTTTTGCAGGTGATGTGAACTGTTTAGCTCAGGTGACTGTTGGTAGTGCAGACTATAGTTAGAGTTTTGCACATGTAGCTCCAGTTGTGCACACTGTCGTTTAGCAATCGAAAAAAACTGTAAGACCTGCCACTGAATGATCTTCATATGGATGCTTTGGTCTGTAGATTTTTAAAAATGTTGAATAATTGGGTTAAATTTTGAATCAATTGACAGCCCCAGTAACAACGGCCCTGACAGAAGCATTTGGATCATGGTTCCTCGTTTGAGGATGTGTGACTGCGCTCTGGGAAAAGTAATCCTGGCCTACCACCTCAGTGCGATGTGCTAATTCCAGACACCCGCTGTTTTGACAGGAGTGAATTGAATCAGAGGAAAGAGGGAGAGAGACGGATATGTTTGACAGTGAAAGCGTCAAAGACAATGACGAGAAACGATTGTGAAGATGTTAATGTATTTCAGCAAACAAACATATCTCCGCACCGCAGCGCTGTTACTCTGGGTTCTGCCTTGGCTACAGCGAGAAAAGTGAAGAGTGGCAGAAGACTTTGCTGGAACTTTCTCTGAAGATTTTGAGCTTATAAGGGGGAAATTCTCTCTGTTCTCTCCTGTATTTAGGCCATCTCTCCAGTTTTTCATTCACTATAGACTGGAACAGACTGAACTCATTTCAGTTCTTTGCTGGGTTTACTTTGTGTGTGTGTGTGTGTGTGTGTGTGTGTGTGTGTGTGTGTGTGTGTGTGTGTGTGTGTGTGTGTGTGTGTGTGTGTGTGTGTGTGTGTGTGTGTGTGTGTGTGTGTGTGTGTGTGTGTGTGTGTGTGTGTGTGTGTGTGTGTGTGTGTGTGTGTGTGTGTGTGTGTGTGTGTGTGTGTGTGTGTTTTGCTTCATCAGAATGAGATAACACTTGGTGACTTTTGACGCATTAGCTTGTGAACACACAAGCTAATCATGGGCATTATTCAAATGTTAAATGGTAAAAAGAAAAGGTCACACGTAGCTCCTTTGTGGTCAAAAATGATCGAAATGAATGGGAAATACGAAAAAATATACAAACTCCGAGAATCTTTAGCTGGTACAAACTACATATCAGCCACTGCAGAAAAAAAGTGCACAGAAATGAAGAATTATCACTATCCATACCTTATTTTTTATAATTATTTAAAATAATAAGTATAAGGCCTGCACTCTATTTTAATGTGAAATATGAACAAAAATATATTACATTGAATTTCCTTGGAAAAAAAGGTTACATTTCAAGGCTGTCACTTCTGATCAAGAAGGAGCCAAGTGTGACATCTAAACGAAGAGGTCCAGAAGGAAGTGTCCTTTTTATTTTCGAAAATCACTGTTACAAAGGCAACAAAGAAAGTTATATATTGGTCACACTGATTAATTATCCAATATTTGGCAAATTTGAGATTATTGTCAGTGCCAAAAATTAACTTTTTCATTGGCTGATTCATATTTTCGGGTAAAAAAAAAAAAAAGACCACTTCATATTAAAAATATAGCCAAAAATTGGGTGTACGCATTTTGGGGTTAATGTTTTGGGTAAAAACACTGAGAGAAAATGAGATATAAGAAAAAAAAGAAATTGGATATGGCTTATTTTGCATGGCTTCATTTTCAGTCACACTACTTGCTTGCAGATTTTGTGTGATTTCCTGAAGTGGAAGTGTATGATTTTGCACATTTATATGGAAATAATATTCCTCCCACCCTGTAAATCTCACACTGACACAAATGATGCTTGCTTAAGGGAATCCTGTGGGAATGCTTTGAACACTGAGCTAACGTTACACTGTGTGACTCGAGCTCAGATGATCAGCGTGCGCTTTATTTCAACGTATTTTTCTTTGCTTATTATGCATTTTAATCCATGTTTAAATCAAGCTTTTTCTTTACCTTTTCTTATTCAGTTTTTATTCACATTGTAAAAAATGTACTAACTAAATTAATTGCTTGTATTCAAGTCAAAATATCATTTAATATAATTAATTTATCTCACTAAATGAAATTACATCAACAAAAGTCATTAGGTAGTAATAGCATTTTAAGTGCATTTTTAATTACCTTATTGTCATAGGATTTAAAGGGTTTAAAACATTACCTTTCTGTGTCATTGTCTTAGTTTTTAGCATGCCTATATGCAAAGCTGTGTGAAAATGTGCTTGAATAAACTCGGCTTGCTTAACAACCCCATTATATATGTGGGAACTGTAGGCCTATGCATAGTTTGTCATAGCATATACACAGATTTGTGGATATTTTATGGAGCTGTTTGTTGTAAAATCATTAGTGCTTGAGAAAGATAGGAGCTGTGTGCTAATCTAATAGTTCCTTGACAAGCAACACAATGAGTACATTTACATCCCAAACTGACCGTAGGACAGATCAAATAAGAAGTGTGGTAGTTTGTGATCAAAATTGTAATCATTTGTTTTGCTTTTTCTTGTCATCACCGCTCCAGGTGACAGCTTAAGTGGAAGATGCATTGAAGACCGGGACAGAAATCCAAAGAGCTATATTATTATCCCATAAATTACAGCTTTATGGTCCTGTAATCAAATTCCCCTCCAGTCCTGACGTTTCTAAATGAGGCTATGACATCTTACTGTGCGTCATTTACTGGTATTATCATTTCATTTAGCTGGACATAAATCTAAACTGTGATCTACAATGTTGTGCACTATAATAGTATGCTAATTTTGTGCGCAAACAAAACTTGCTGCCATGATGCCAGAGTTTTTGCCAGAGCATTTGCTAAGATGCTTTGCTTTTCCTTTCATTTATTGCTGTGGCGTTGCTAGGGTGTTCTGGGTGGTTGCTAGGGTGTGATCATTTAATTTAGACGGATACAATCTGAAAGCACACTCAGTGTGACAACACTAACAGAAACTAGGCGAATGAATGTCATGGTCACAGCTAATTAGGTCAAACACTGAAAATACTGTACATGGAAGAGATATTTTTTACATATTGTTACTTTATTGTGTTGGAAATATAACCAGTATTCTTTTCCACTTATAATATATAGAAAGGTAATCATACACTTCCACTCAAAAAACACATCTGAGGTGGTATTCAAGTCTTTAGTACAAATATCTTGAAGAATACTTCAGATAATAAGTTTGTTCAGATCACTAACTGTTAATATGTGCAAAGTAGTATGATGTTTCCAGCATGAAGAGGCATTCTGGCCCCACTAGTGAACTATAAACAGGAGAAATATGAGAGGAAGGAAAATGGTGGAGATTATCCAGTGCCGGTGTGAGCGACTGTGTTGAGCTAAGCTTTAGATCAAATAGTCACGCTCCATTAAGCCCTCATGATGGTAGCTGTAAAACATTTCCATATGAAAAGGAATGGAAGGTCATTTCTACTTTCCTTCAGGACAGTGACACACCTCTTGTGAAAAAAAGAGCCTGAGTTTCTGCGGTACGTGCTATAGAAGAGCGGACAATGGCGTAAAAACGTTTATACGCAACACATGCTAACACGCGTACTGTCGATTACACTGTCAAGGTCAAGAGCTATTTAAAAACATTCCTTTGTGCATCTATGAACAGGAGAGTCGTTCCGCTCTTAAACTATGAATCTCTTGTGGTTTGGACACAAGCTTGTTACACCATCAGTGGAAGCTACAATCGACTCATTATTTAAAGTTGAATAGAGAGCTGCAAGTGTGACGTCTAATTCCCTTGAGATTTTCCTTCCGGATTCTGACGTCATACTCTCACCACTCTATTAACGTCAAGCTGTTCTTTAAAAAATGAAAATGAATGAAAAGTTGTCAGGGTTCTGTCACTTCTGTCTAGTTTATGTCTTGGTTTGGGGACAGAGCTCTGACATTCCTGGTTTGTCGTGTGCTTGTGTTATAGTCCTGTTTGTTGTGAGCACATGGCTTGTCATGTGTTTCCTTGTGCCATGTGCTCTCCTGTCGATTGTCTAGCCCCTCCCATCTTGTTATCTATATTTGATTCATTTGCCCCATGGGCAGGGCTGGACTGGGACTAAAAATCGGCCCGGGCATTTTGGCACAGACTGGCCCACTACATATAATCATAAACACAACCGATCTTTTCACTTCCTGAATATGTATACTAACTCCTATTAAAACCAATAATGCCATGTAATGAGTGAGTAGGAATGAGTAAGAGTTAATAGATGAAATCACTACTGTCGAACTACTCCTCAATGATGAATCCTAAAACAAGCTATAAGCTGCATTGGCATAGCAATACCAGTGTTTGACAGGCTTTTTGGTAAATCTGTGGTGGGTGGACCTCTGTACCTTTAGGGGGGTTCACATTGCATTGAAATGACACTTAAATGTCAGGGCAAATATTCTGTGTAATTAAAATGTTTTTTTTGTTTTGTTTTCTTAATAAGAGTACCTTTCTCTGTAATTACTGTGCAAATAGTGTTGTTTCGTATTGTTACATAGTAAGTAGTGTTTGTTACCCGTTTCAACTGTGTATTTACAGGGTAAGTGTAACTCCTGCGGGCTGTAAATTAAAGTGGCGCTTGTTACCCTCTTGTTCTGTGTAGTTACAGGGTAAGTGTAACTCCTGCGGGCTGTAAATTAAAGTGGCGCTTGTTACCCCCTTGTTCTGTGTAGTTACAGGGTAAATACTTTGAAATTTTGTTTTGAATTTTTTTTGTAAAATAAAAGTCAGAAATTAAATGGGATCCTTTATTGTATATTTACTGCACTTACCCTGTAACTACACTGAACAAGGGGGTAACAAGCGCCACTTTAATTTACAGCCCGCAGGAGTTACACTTACCCTGTAAATACACAGTTGAAACGGGTAACAAACACTACTTACTATGTAACAATACGAAACAACACTATTTGCACAGTAATTACAGAGAAAGGTACTCTACTAAAACAAAACAAAAAAACGTTTTAATTACTCAGTATATTTGCCCTGACATTTAAGTGTCATTGCAATACAATGTGATAAGGTAAGTACTACTGAGTACTAAGTACTAAAGGCACTCATTATGCTTCTGTGTCAACTCCACGGCGTATCTACGCCGTCACTCCTACGGCGTCGTGGCCGTTTTATGGTTCTGCGTCAGGTTGAGCTGCATCGCGGTGCATCTGACCAATCACAGCCCCTGTTGTCTGCGTCGCCTCGACGCGTAGTTACAATTTTTTGGAGGTGCACCTCGAGCTACGGCGGAGGGGTTCGCGGCGACGCAGAGGGGTCTGTGGGGGTACGCCGTCGATTCGACGCAGAAGCATAAAACAGGCTTAAGTACTACATGGTACGTTCTAATCATAGCATCATAGCAGAAATCATAGCAGAAACTATTTTTTTGGCTTAACGTTAAGTAGTTTAGTAAGAAAAGCCAATAAATTAAATTTTTATCATACTGTGCATATATATATATATATATATATATATATATATATATATACATTTTTAAAGTATAATTTATAATTATACATGTTTAATTTACAACCCACAGATGTCAAAATTACCCTGTAACTACATTGCACAAGAACATATTTTGCCTGAAATGTGATAAAAATTGTACAACAGATATACAATTTTTGCCTGGAATATATTAACAGAATAGGTACCTGTTAGTTTTAAAATAATTACATTATAAATAATTTGCTTGTATATCTGGTTGTACCCCTTTATTACCCAAAACTTAACATATTGTTCCCTTATACCTACACGGAGGTACACTATAATTACAGAAACGTACACCGTAATTTCGGTTTACTTACGAAGTTCTTTGCAGGTTGTATATCTGCTAGTTACCCCTTTATTACCCAAAACTTAACATATTGTTCCCTTATACCTACACGTAATTTCGGTGTACTTACAGTTGTTTGCGGGTCGTAATATAAAGTGTTACCAGCAAATGCACTGAAAAATAAAAGCAACTTTCATAATTAGTTTTATACTAATTTCTATGCTTGAAAGAGATAAACACATGATCCTTTCTTGTGTATTCCTGTGTCCTGCCATAGTTTCTGGTGTATTTTGATGCCTGCTTTGTTTTTGTTCGCGTTTTGTTTCCTTTTTATTATTAATTAAAGATCCTTCTATTCTCGCACTTGAATCCTCGCTTCACCATTATTCCACCTGAGACAAAAGTAATGAAAAGTAGCTAATTATGTTACATTTATTTAGATAGTAAAAAAAAAAATAACTCAAAATCATAATTTGTCATACTTTACTTATCTTCATTTCATTCTAAACCTTCACCACTTTCTTTCTTCTACGAAAACAGAATAAGATATTTTTAAGAATGTTTCAACTGTTTTTGTCCATACAATCATGGTTAAAAGGGTCGAAAACAACACTGGACCACAATGACTTTGATTATTCTTGTGTGTTTCACAGAATAAATAGTCAGCTCCAGTTTGGATCCAGTCCCTTACGAAGAGTTCAGAAGCCCAGGAACACCTGTGAAGAGACGAGGACTTCCTGCGAGGACTTCAGATGACGCTAACTCTGATCAGCATGCACCAATGCAACATTTTTCATATAGGCCTACTTTATTGTAATCATTATGTCCCCAACTCGTAATAATTACTTCAATGAGCTCATTGTTTCTGCCTTAAATTATACATTGATAGCTAATTGCATGATTTGTATATGTACATTTCTGAAATACATTACTTGGACACAGCCACCTCTGATAACAGATCACAAAATTGTAATTAGACATGCATTTTCTGTAAAGCTGCTTTGAAACGATATTGTGAAAAGCGCTATACAAATGAATATGAATTTAACTTAATTGGATTGAAAAGTCATACAGGTTTGGAACGACATTAGTAAATGGGTGAGTAAATAATTATGGAAATAATAAAAAAAATATCGCCGTTAATCTATTCTCAAAGTCGGGTTGGGAACAATAAAATAGCTTTTTCGAATATCGTTATATTTTCGCGCAGCAGGGTATTTTCCTGTCAGGGACACAAGGTGTATAGCCTACTTTTACATTTTACGTTGGGCGATCGTTCCTCTCGTTACTTTACATGTTGTTAAATGAGTTTATTCCAAGCGCGCTGTATTTTATGGGCATGAGCGATGTTCAATTTACAAATGAATCACTCTTTTGGTTCGATTCTGTTCTAAGACTTCATCAAATAAGTTGGCAGATCTGTCTAAATCGGTTCGCGAATCACTTCTGTTCAGTTCCTCACGCACCGAATCGTCTGAAGCGCGTTCAATCACACTCGACACGGAGTCGTAACAGGAAGATTTAAGAACATCAAGAGCTACAGTTTAGTCTACTGAAAGCAAATCTGCAAATGCAATCATATTTTTTGCCAGCGATGAAGATCTTTATTAGTTGAACACCTTCGTAAGCTGTCTGTGAATGAATGATTCCAGGACGATTCGATTTCATTTCATTCAGGTAATACATTTTACAACCAAACCGATTATTACGCCACGATAGGACTACTAAAAAGTATGACATTATCCGTTGGACATATACATTAATTTATAGGCTACAAAATAAATAAGCTACCATTGTGTACAGTTTATGGAATGAACACCCGCCATCCCGCGGTAATGTGTGCGTATTGCGCAGGGGCATAGTCACACGAATACATTGCTTACACGTTTACATTGCTTGAAATTTGTTTAAAAAGGAGGAGGCTTCACATAAAAAGGAGGAGGTTCACATAAAATCATTATGACATATGACATTATTTTTTGATCTAACGAGCATCTGGTTTGGCGATGCAAAAACGGACTGTAGCTACATCGTGCTTATTGTTTTTTCTTCTTCCAATTAGCCTAAATTACTATGTTTAAAAAAAAAACGACGAAAACATGTTACTTGTTCAATTAATAAACAGTTTGTTTGATGACAAATCGCTAAAGATGAAATTGGCCTCCCTTTCTGTCATTGTAATTTTGCGTTTTATTTATTTATTTTATTTTATAATTTTCTTTGAACGATATTCGACTTTGGCTCCTCTATTGTCGAATGGCATTTTTGGCAGAAATTCACATCCCTACGCGAGGCAAACTATTCTCAAAGACTTACTTTTAGTTATTATTTGGGTAGCACACATATTCTGAATGCCTAAGGCAGAATTCAAATGAGGCATTTTAATCTAGATTAATCTAGATTAATTCCAAGATTCCAGTGAGATTAATCTAGATTAAAAAAAATTAATCTATGCCCACCTCTAAATATAACACACCTTTTATTTGAGAAACTAGAGTGTTTTGAAAACATCTAAGCCTGTGAAAAATGTAGTTAGCAGCATTGCTTTTTTTGGTTTGTTACTCTCTAACACTGATCAAAACCAATGGGATATGACACAAAAGCGTGTTCTTCGTTTAGACTTAGACTGAGCACCTCATATTTCAGAGGTTATCTTGTAAATTGGGAGTTAATAAGGTCATGTTTTCATAGCATAAAGCACATCTGCTCTCTTTCTAAGTGCAGCGTACCCATTAACATTTCACAGCCGTTTTTATACCAAGGCCTTCCTCTCCATGTAAGTGAACTCTGCAGGGATAAAGACGGAGAATAAAGACAAATGTTTGCCATGAATCCGGCTCTGGAAGATCATGAGGAGTAACCTCTCTGTTCTCAGCAATGCATGTGGACCAGAGTGAGTGATCGCTCATACTTAATTCAAGATATCATTACTGGGTCATCCTTCTCTTCCTCTGTCCCATCAACAGGGAGATTTCATCTCTTAATGTGACTCTCCCAATGAAGAAGGCACATAGAGAAGACAGATATCAGTCAAAGATGCATCTGAATGCTTCTGCCTTCACAGGTACGGTGAGAGTTAGAGACTTCTATCTCTTCTGCTTGCTTGATGGACGAGAACAAACTTTGTTAGTTGCAGAAGTTCAAACGTGCTTGTGTAACTCAATAAATCTCACTGGTTCTAGTGTGTCAAGCAACCATGTTTGAGCTTCCATTTACGTTAATGTGTTATGTATACAATGCGCTGATCAAGGGTTTTTGATTTATGAATAAAAGCCTAAATTAAATATGTTCCGATTGTGTCTCTTCACAAGACTTGGATTAAACCTCTCAATTCATATGGATTCATATTTTTCATAAAATTATTTTACTATTTGTCTTTATAAAGTTTTTGAATTGTCAAAGTTTTGGTGGAACTTTCAGTGGGACCAAAATCTCTTATCTTATAGATATCAAATATCGTATTTAATATCAAATATAAGATATACAAATATCTTATTTTGTGTTTTAAAGGTGAGCAAGAGTCTTATGGGTTTGTAAAGAAGTAGGGGTAAGTAAAACATGACAGAATTTTTATTTTTAAGTGAACTAATACTTTATGTATGAGCAATAATTTCAGGATATTTTATCATCAATATTACATTTGTGATTATTACAGTTTATCTACATGAAAGTAGGGTAAAAAAAATTCCTAACTAATTGTATTCTATTATTATTAGAAGGACTAATATATCAGTGGAAACATTGTTCTTTTCTAATGCAGTGCTGTTAAACTTATTTCAGTTAAAGGGGTTATAAATTCTGTCATCATTTACATTTACTCACCCTCAAGTTGTTCCACACCTCACCACACTCACCTTTATAGCATTTTCCAAAACTTTCATGACTTTTTAATAGGCTATTTGACAGCTGTTTTACGCTATAAATGTTAAATGACCAATTGAAATATTCAGGGATGCAAACCTATAATAAACTTTTTGTCTAATTTCGCCATTTACAATTATAATTTACGTCATTCATTTAACCTATTAATGCGTAGCTTGCCAATGTGACAAGATCATTAACAAATCTGTTTTCATATTATATAATCATTTTGGAATCGTTGAAACTTTTTGCATCTCCCTGACAAATTGCTTTTCCAGCCCGATCTTACGGCAATTCGTACGAATTTTACGAGGTGGCTAATTCGTACGAATTCATACAACCTCACTCATACGAATTAGTATGATGTTATTTAAATCGTACATATTTTACGAGTTGCCCAATTCGTATGAATTTGAATGACCTACCCCTGACCCCGCCCCTAAACCTACCCATCACGTGGGTTCAGACAAATCGTACAAATTCTTACGACTGAGGTCGTACGAATTCATACGAATCAGCCACTTTTTAATCACTCGTACAAATTCGTACAAATTGGTCGTGAGATAGCGTTGGCTTTTCATAGTAATCATTTGAAGTAATCCCCCTAGTTTTACATAAGTTGGCTATTAAAAAAGTGTTAAAAAAATGCGCAAGGTGTGACGTCATATTGTTACCGTTGCAGTTTTACTAAGTGTTTCTGTCAGGTTCTTGATGTTTTATGATGATGCCAGACTTTCATGTTGTCTGCAAGAGATTCTCTTTCATACTCCATTTCAGTCTTAGTTTAAAACTCCTGAAGATGCTTGACTTCTAGAAATTCAATTTGTTAACGTTTGTTTTCTATGCAGTGGAAAAGGAGTGGTGGGACATCGAGGATGAGACGAATCGGTTGCAGTTGCAGGTGAAGGAATTTCTTTGTGCCTATCCCAACCCTCTTGACTATGTGGTGCTTGGCATAAGGAAAGACACAGAGGCGATGTGAAATGCCAAGTTTAAGGAATTAACGGTGGTTCAGTTGGATGGCAGCCTGATCCAGATCTGCTGTAAGGTAAATCTGAGTCTGTTGTGGTCTGCTAGTTTTATTCTGTAAACCTGATTGTAACCTTTCATCTGAATCATAAAATTTAGTGGGGAAATAAAAGTCAGTGGGTACTTCATGAGAATGTCGCAGCATATTTCATATTCTAAAGTGCATTTCATAAATTTTCTCCCAGAAGCACAGACAACTCACTTGACATGCCCCTCTGACAGATTTGAGGAGATTCTTGTCTTGGAGATAAATTTGTTGGTGAATTTTAAAGTATTATATTTATAATTTATACCACATAGATTTTTTAGACATCACTATAATACCAAATCCTTTTTATGAACTTTTGTTTGATTTAGTTAAGTTGCAGTTAAAAACGTGAGAAGCAGATCAGTAGAATGAAGAATGTTTTTGTAAAAGTTGATATAATTTTATCTTGACCGGCATGCTTTTAGAATGTGTGTCATCCGTGAGACGCCGCAAGGCACGTGCGCAGCGGTGAAACTCGTCCATGGAAAAAAGCTTTCTGTGTGAATGGCTGGTTTTCTCGGGGCTGGTTCACACAGAACGTGTAACGGTCTAACACGTCCACCATAGTGTGTTTTTTGACTTGAGTGCAGTGTTTTTAGAAGTCCATGTCAGGGGCCATTCATACTAACACAATTTTAACAGAAACAACGAAATCAAGTTTAATTGCTGTTAACGGTATGTTTTTCTAATCAAACCGGTTTCGGAACTGTAATGTTACAGAATGAACGCATGAACAGAAACGTTAAAATACTGATTCTGTGAATCAATTGATTTTTTTACTGTTTTTAAGCCCCGATACAGATTGCAGTTAAAATCATGAGACGCAGGGCAGTTAAACAGAAAAACATGCATGTTTAGAACGCTGTCACGTTGCAAAATGTTTTTCTAAAAACATTGGGAATGCAGTGGAATGGAAAAATGCATTCTGTGTGAACAGCCCCTTAGCCATGTATTAACTGCCTTTTAGACAAGAATCTTAATGTGTTTGTAAATCCTATTTTTCCTTCTCTCTTTATCAGGCACATCGAGGCAGAAACGGAGTTGATATGGGATTATAACTGGGCAGTGTGCAGGAGAAGGTTATGCTCTGCTGCTGTGACTCAATGCTCTGATTTGCCCCTTTCAACATAAAACACTAAAGCTTGGTGTTCAACCAATCAGAAATGTAGGTGTGCCACTATTCTGGAAGACCATCGCAAAAATGTGACCCATTGAATATGAAAAGTATAATACAATTATATTAAAGTTTGTTTTGTTTGTTTTTATTGTGTTTACCCTCTACAAGAAATGTGAATAGTCATCTATTTGTGTGTAAATGAAATTTGCAAATGTAAAACACTATTTTTCTTGTAAGATTTGTCTTGTATGTAATTTTTATGCATTGGAAAACAAAGCTGAATAAGAACTATACCATTAAAATTATAAGCAATTATAGGGTAAAAATAAAACCTATAAAATAACTTTAGTACTGTGTTACTCTTACCCTAGTATCAACCAAAATTACTACAATTATACTGTAAAATCATAATTTAATCTCCTTCGAATAGAAGAAACTTTTATTTCTTTCTGTTTATTTTTTTATTTTTTTACAAATTGTGAAGATGCTGGTGCCCATTGTGTGCTACAAGTATTTGATTAGTAAACTATCAGTATACCTATAAGTTACCATGTGTAGTTTAGTTGCAGTACAAATGAAAACTTAGTTGTGTACTCAAAGTTTACTAATGTTACACTGATACTTTTAAACACTAAAAAGTGGGCCACTTTAGTACCAAGTATACTTCTAGTACATTGATATTACACATACTTAGATAAATACACTTGAACTTTACTTAAGTATACTTAATAAAATGAACTTGAAGAATTTATTTTTCTTGAGAGATCCCTTAAATCTGCTTTTTGTTTTCCCTGACCGACAGTGAGACGAATCCCATGGTCTCACCAGCCAATCCTTTATTGTTGGACGAGCATTTTGAGTTTCAGGAACAACTGTATGTTATCCTGATGTTTCCCAGCACTGCTGCATCCTGAGATTCTCTTAACAAAGGTCTTTGAGGATGGTCAGCTCAGCTCTCATTCCCAGCATGCATCCTTTTAAAAGCTCCACCAGGGGTTTGTGGGGACACTGCAAAGCCCCCTAACATTTCTACACAAAAACACATCTGAGCAAAGACAACCCTGATACTGTGAAAGAATTTGAAATGGCTGGTCTACAGTAGATGTGGCTGGGAGCCAGATATGTCAAGAAGTTCTTGCCTTGCCTCAGTTTCCCAACTTATTGTTCTTCTAGCAGATTCCTTTAAGTAAAAACCCAAGAAAAAGCAAGACTGCATTCCAATTTGTTTACAAAAGCAGCCACACATTTAATGGGGAATTTGTGTCTCTGTATATTTGTCATTATGGCATGATAGACCTTTAAAGCAAAATGGTTTTCTAGTGAAAAACGATGTTCAATACCCTGGTTTGTTTTCAAAGCTTTCTGTGTTTCAGTGATCTGTCAGCTTTGCTCTTATCTTTAGAGAAACAGAAGCTTGGGATGAAAAATGTCTTTTTTTCTTTTCTTTTCTTTTTTATATTGCTAATGCTGTCTATCATACTGTAATTTGTACCATCTAAGGATTGCTAAATAAAGTTTCAAAAAGTTTTGAAGGTGCAGTGTTAGATTTTCTCTTTGTAAAATGTCTATTTTTTTCTAATAATGTATGTACGATTTCAGCTAACAAACAAATAAATAAGTGCATTTACAATTATGTGTAACTACATTTGTTGGACTCTCAATCATAGTCCGATATCCCTCCTGTGCCCTTCACGGTCCACATTATCTGCGAACTCTTAAAAAATGTAGATAACTGAAGTTCTATTTCTAGACATTTGAGATGGTAATGTTTCATTATAATAATAATGCAATGATCTATTTGCTAGATAAAGAGTCCTCCTGACATAAATGGATATTAATGCTAAAAATAATCTTCTAATCGGTTTCATGTAGAAATATAATCAACCCTTTCTTCTTCCTCGAATAAAGGACATTGGCAAGGTCGGATGTTGACTCTAAGTGCTTCAGTAAATCTTAACTCAGAATGAAACGGACTGGTTTTAAGAGTGTCTTTAAGTGTTTCATCAGTTCCACTGAGAATTCCCTGTTTTAGAGGTTCATGTTCCCAGCACACTCACTGAACAGGTCTTCATCATATTTACAATACAAACTGCTCATTAAAAATAAACAAGCACATCCTAACATAATGCACTGTAAGAAGGTACAGGTTCAAAGATAAATTCAGCAGGAAAGAAACACTGTAAAAGTAGTCAATACTACTCCAGTGCTATATTCTTCTAAAGTCATACGAACGCTTCATGTGAGGAAAAGTTGTCATCTACAAATTCAGAAGACTTGTAAAATCAAAGTCATTTGGATCACATTTAAGGTTTTTATTGTTTTATGGAAACAAGGATCCAACTGAATGGTTTTGTGTGAAAGAGAAACAATAACAATAAAACCAACAATTATTGTTAGTTAACAAACAAAACTTTCAATCTTCTGCAAACTACATGGTATAGTATAAAAGTTTCTGGCTTAAATTTGTAAGTAGCCTACAATCAACTTGAAAGTCATTTTAACTTTAATTACATTAAACTGACTTTTAAAAAAAACAAGTTGAATCAACTTATTTTAAAAAGTTGAAAATTGCTGAACTTATTTTGATGAGTTAAAGGTTGTATCAGCGATTTCAGGCCTAAACAAAAATTATCACATTCATCTAATCTTTCCTAACGATCCACTAGCTGCCCGCCCCATAAGCAGGCTGTCAAAAAAACGCGTCTCTGTAGGCAGCGTAGGCTCTGAGATCTGCACACAAAAACAAATGGGTACAACCACCACTCAAAATCAAAATAAACAGTGTTCTAACCAATCACCGACAGGGGCGGGTGTTGTTTGTTTTTGCGCTCGTGCACGGCGCCTGCACGCGAAGTCGGAGCTGAAGAATAAGGCAGCGTCTATATACCCTGTGCTATCAACGGACCAGATACATTTAACATGGAAGAGACAATCCCCAAGAAGAGAAGGAGGATTAGGGCGAGGGAATACCCTCGTTTTTCGTCAAAGAAACGAATAATAAAAAAGAAAAAAGAAAAATTTTAAATCGGACGCTGAGGTTGCACTGTTTCTTCTGGACAGGTGAGTAACTTCTAGTGCTGACTTTTTTGTATGTGAACTGTGTGTGGAAATATAATTCTTTAAAAAATATGAGTGAAGCTCTAGCGAATATCAGATTGTAGGGATTTAGTGTGTGAGATTAGCATGCTAGTGAGCGAGTTGATTCTGACGAATTGGAATTCGTTGAGGGAGGAGCGAGCTAACTTGGTTTGTTTGGGATCTCGATTCAAACACAAACAGAAGTGACTTCACCCAATCGCTGATACAACCTTTAAAGCAATGTAAAAACATATGTTGTCATAACTTTTTAATCATTTAATATTTGACAATGTATGTTGGAAAATACATGAATATAGACCTTATTCACAACAGCGCCATCTTTGTTTTTTGAAAGAAAGCAAGGATGTGAGGGACACATGCATCTCTACTGTTATTTAATGTGTTTTGGATTTTTCTGCTGATGAAACACTGCAAAAATATCTTTCAAAGAATTTTCAGTAAACAAAAAACTCCAGAAAACATGAGCTGTGAAAAAATTATAAGTGATGTAGCTTTACAGCGGATGCCATTAAAAATACATTAAGTCTATCCCTCACAGACTCGCTTTCATACCTGTCAGGGCGCTGCTCTGAATAAGGTCTATTGAAACTCACATTTCTGATTTAAGTTAGTATTGCACACTGTATTCAAAACATAGAGTTCATCACATAAATAATTAGGGACGTTTAATGCCTGTTGTGGAATCTAGCAGCTATTCGAGAGCTGATGCAATGTGGAGTAAAAATGTTGTATCCCTTGACACCACGTGCAGGACATGATAATTGGGCAGGTTTGAAAGCCCATTTATGTCTGTAGACGTGAAAAGAATGAAGTTGATGTTAGTCATGTGTCTGGTGGCATTCAGGTAAACAACACTAATGGGCAGGGGTCCTGAAAGCTGCTTGAGAAACAAACCCCGCCTCTGAGTTTGAGTAGATAAGATTGGTGTAGTTTTCTGTGCATCCATAGTAGTTCAAACAAATCCATTAGGGTGTATTTACTGGCTCATGTGTGGTGATGTGAGAGCTTCTTGTGCATAATTCAGTCTTGCATCGCAATTGTGAAAAGAACCAGTAAACAACCATGTCAGGGATACCAAATCTCATTAGAAAAATAAGCAACCTTGCCTGAGAAAATAAGCCTCTAAATGAGCGACACTAAGATCTGGGACAGCTCAAACAGTATATGGGGATGTCTGGAAACTGCTATTTGTGGTCTGTCATTCTTTATTGTGCTATGGGGGCCCATGCACTAGCAAGCCCAGAAACACCATTGTATCCATTTTATTTATTTTTTTCGAACACAAAAGAAATTGTGAATCTTTTTATTTTTTCATTACTTCTGTGCTATTGCAAGTCTTCTGAAGGCATGGCTGAGAGATATTTTTAATCAATATTCGTATTCACATTCGAGCATGGCACTAGCAATGCCACAAAGTGATAATAATAATGATAATAGTAATAATGATAAACGTTTTAATATAATGATCATTTATTTACTACTGTGTAAAAAGCAATCTGTATTGTTTTTGCTCACAATAAATTGGCAAATGAAAAACTGTATTTATTATTAAATTATTATGTATATGATTAATTACTGTAGAAAGGTCTAAGAAGCTTTGGGGTGATAATGTTCATACCAACATGCGCTTATCGGAACCAAGAGCTTTATTATGCTGGTTCTCTTTATGACAAATCTATTGCAATTAGCAGCATATCACCACTGGCCAGTTTTACGATGCAATTAGTAGTTCTTTACTCTCTATGCTTCATTTATAATGAATTTTTGTACTGGCACAGAGCATTCAGGCTTAATTCCCCTGGCTATCACCGTACCCTAAAGATTTGTTTAATTAAATGTTTACTATAAATGACTAGAGTCAATGAAAACCAATTAATTTTGTGCTCAACAACACATATAGGAGTTTAAAATAAGAATCTGTATACATGAAGATTATGCCAAGATTTCACTTAATCAATCAATGAAAAATGAGAATGATTATTTATTTTAAGAACGTCATATTTTATAGAGACATTTTTAGGTCCTTTGATGCAATGTCAAAGAATTTATTCCAATCTTAAATCAAGTCTTGTTTGTGAGAGATATTATCTCTGGTAAGGGTTATTGATTTCGCCCTTGCTCGTATCTGACTGTAGGACACCGGCGTATGTGAGCTGCCCCCTCAGGACAGTCATTAGTGAAAGAACTGACTGATAAAGGTAAACCATTGGGACTCCTTTTCTTGTCGCACTTCATACTATGACCAGGAGCGATTTTAACATATTATTTTTTTACATTTCCCATACTCTCCCATCAGGCTACTACACATCCACCTGCCATCTTTTGGTTTAAGAAACATATATGTCAAACCTGTTCCAATAAAAGACTTATAATGTATCTCAAATAAAAGCACACATTAAAGTATTGTTCTTGCTTTAGTAATTAATACAAGTATTAGTATTCACACCTGTAGTTATTCAGGAATAATAGTTTTTTTTATTTTTTTTATTAAATGAATATAGTCTAAATTATGAATGCTGAAAAAAAAAAAAAAAAGCAGCCTAGCTCTCCCTAATACCAGGAAATCAGGTTAGGCTGGTTTAAGCTCTTTTTTCTTTCAGCAGGAATAACTTTTTGAAATCTGTATTTCGTCATAGTGTCTAAATGTGTCATTAAATGCATAGTTCACCAAAAAATAAAAATTCTGTTATTACTCACCTTCATGTCGCTCCAAACCCAAGACTCATTCATCTTCGGAACACAAATGATGATCTTTTTTATCAATGTTTTTATGTGAATAAAAGCCAAAATGCAATCTGTTCATCATATAAAGCGATCGAGTCTCTTCATAAAATTTGGACTAAACCGCTCATTCATATGGATTAATTTTGTGATCTCTTTTTGAACTTTTTAAAGCGTCAAAGTGGTAGTTGAGTGGTTGTCAATGGAAGGACAGAAAGCTCTCAGATTTCATCAAAAAATAATCTTCATTTGTGTTCCGAAGTTAAACGAAAGTCTTATGGATTTGGAACGACATGAGTTTTTGTTTTTGTGTGAACTATCCCTTTAATGTCTAATTGCCTGTGACCTCACGACTAAAGTGTAAGCATTTGTTATTCTTACAAACTCCAAACCAACAAATAGGCATTGTAACTTTAGACTGCAGAAGAAAAATATTGGCTGTCTAAAGAAAAAATGTTGTTATATTTTATATTAGTTTTGTAAAACAATTCACACCGTGTTTTTCTCAGCCAGAGACAACACGATGCTTATGGGCATTGATTTAAAAATTTAAATTGAATCATGACACCAAATATTTTTTTTCCTGCCTCTACGACTTCACTGCATTTTATCACAGTGTCTCAAAACATGCTGCATATAATTTACCATGTTGTTCTCATCTCTTACCTGCTAAGCCTATAATTTACTATGTTTTTTTTTTTACCTCTCACCTGTGAAGCTATCAGGCAAAGTCACTCTTTTTGGAAGACTCTACAGGACATGCATTTAGAGTAAAGTGCCAAGTTGCTGCAGTGTTTGGCAACCGCAACCAACTGTTACTGAGGTCAGTAAACTGCATTTTTCAGATTGCATTATAATTACTGTATGTGCAGTTCTCAAGTGGATGGAGTTTAGTTCGTCACACCGGAGGTCATTTCAGTTCATTTTGACACATTGTCAGACTCCAAGTAAATCCCATGATGTGAAGGGCTGTTCGAAATCACCCCTTATACTCTTAAATAGGGCACTATATGAGTGAACAGCCATTTGTAGTGGTGTTTGAAACCATACCGGACATTATCGAGTGCACTTATTCAATCCCATAATGCACCACAATAACGAGACTAGTGTACAACCGATGTACACTCAACAGTTAGAGAATACCCATAATGCACTGTTAGGGTCGGGTTGCGGGGATCCTTCCATCCATTTTCCAAACCGCTTGTCCAATGTGGGTACAGCGTAATATCATACAGGTATAAATTCCTTTTTAATTGATTATTAAATTGTTTAATTAAGGTTTATACAAGCTAGTTTCCATGAAAGAGTTCAAGATCTTTTCATTACTACTGGAGCTGCCAGTTCGCTAAGTTTCAAATGATTATTAAACAGCACAAACTATGCAAAAGCAGCAGCCCTTCCGGCGCATTCAGTGTCTGAATTCACTCACTCGTTTTCATTCACTCTTTCAAGTGGACTATATTAGTGGTCTAATGTAGGGAATAATTTTAAACACAGCCAAGGTAAAACATGACTATACGAAAAAGAACAGAAACATTGCTTTGAGCATACAAAGATAGTGTAAACGTCACATTATTAAAATGTTTCATTTCTAATGTCTTGTTTCGCGGGAAATAGCAATAGCAATGGCCCTGCTCATTTGCAAGCATCTCTGGAATATGAAAAAACTGAAGGCCACAGAATTGCTCATAAATGCTAGCTTGGCGCTCGCCATAATTCTTATTCATTGTGTCCTGTCACTGGGTTTTAATAGACTCACAGTATGTGAGCACCATTTGCTATTCTCTTTCCAGTACCACTCCCAGGAGTGAATCTCCATTGATTTAATAGGCGCTGGGAATCATTAGAGCTCTACGGCTTCACAACTCACTGAGCATGATGGAGCACTCGCCTACCTGTAAATAAAGTTGAGGCAGGTGGACGTAGAATTGGTCACCGCCTTTCTCAAACCTGAGGAAAGTTTAATAAACGTGCGGTTTCTTTTAGCAGAACCTTTGCACTCACCGGGTCGACAATCCGCCAATTAAAAAGCACTGCCTGTGAAAACAGTCTGTTGAGTTTAGAGAGATGATTGTTTGGTGCCAACAAGCTCTTGGCCCTTGGTGCCTCTGCTCTGAGATCATATTGAAGCTCGCTCTGTCACAACAGGAGATGCATACTAAACTCAACACACACAAAAAATCGGATCAAGCACAGCAGTATGCCACAGGCTGGATCTCACTGGGAAATGACTTGCTAATCTTCTCCAAATAGCGATGTTGCTCTGGGATATGTTGGGGTGATGTACAGGTACAAAGTGAAGTTTTGAAAGCTAAAGTTTATTAGGGGATAATTACGTTTTTTACAAAAGTTAAAACACTTTTTGGAATAATTTAGGGTCCATTTCTCATTATTAACTAACTATTAATTATGACTTTTGCTTCAGTAAACTTCTAATTACTGCTTATTAATAGTTGTAATAAGGTAGTTGTTAAGTTTAGGTATTGTGTAGGGAAGTAGAATATGGTCATGCAGAATAAGGCTTTAATATGTGCTTCATAAGTATTTGAGTATTCAAAGTTTTTTGTGATTCTTAAAAGTGTTCGGGACATAATAATAATACATATCTCTATTCAGTATGAGATTAAATGCATTTTTAAAATGCATTTCATTGCATAATCCATGTAAACTTATTAACCATTCTGAACATCCACTATTCCAACACAATATAATGACTATTCATAACTATTATATGTTTTGGCGAATTGGTGGCCAATTCGTATTCATAAATCAATCTGCTTACACCACAGTGACTTTTTTTCTAATAATCTTACGTTTTTGTATGATTCACATCATACGAATTCATACGAATTCGCCACCTCATAACATAGGCTACTGTAGTTACGTTTTCAATGAGATCAGGTTGACTATTCATAATCCACTGAACCATTGATAGAAAAAAATCTAATTGAATATTCAGTGTCCTTCAGAAATAAATCACAATTGCAATTTGCAATATGTTGACTTTAAGCTAGATATTATAAATCTTACACTCTTATAAAGGTTCCAAAAGGGTTTTTTTCAGAGTGATGCCATAAAGAACCAATTTTTAGTTCCCCAAAGAACCTTTCCGTGAAGAGTTCTTAAAATATATTTTTTTTCTTTTAGTATTAAGGACGTTTAAAAAAAGTAAAGAATCTATTTCAACAATAAAGAACCCTTTGTGCAATACAATGATTCCATGGATGTTAAAGGTTCTTAATGCCTATAAAGAACCTTTATTTTTAAGAGTGTAAACTCCACCAGGATGAGTCTTTACTATTATAAAGTGTTATCTTTCTTTCTTTCTTTCTTGGTGCAGAACACGGATAAAGGCTGAGGTTTCTTTCTCTACCTCTGAATCACGGAGAACTTTAAATTAATTAACTACTGAGATGATTAATTACGAGCCGCTTATTAGATTAGTGTTAAGAGTTTAGAGTCTGACATTTCAAGCGACTAAAACATTGCTGTAACAAATTGATATATTAACCATTTTTGATTGAGCAAAACAGACCCCCAAAACACACACAAACCAATCACTTTGGAATTGCAGCAGTCAGGCTGGGAAAACACTTGCGGTTTAACTACCAATCAGACATGATGTTAGCATGGCATTGACGCCAGTCGGGTAATTCAAGAGTAGACTATTTCAACTAGGCAATCTCATGGCGAGTATATGTTGTTAGCTTTTCTATCACTTTGGGTGTTTGATTTCCTCTTTCAGGTAGTTTGTGGATGCAAAGGAAGACCCCATGATCCTGTCAGCTTTCATTTAGGAGCCGGTGACAACAGCCTTACTGCGTTAAATCACTCTGTCGCGCGGTATTACTGGGCGAAAGCTGAGCTTGTGGATTCCTGACTGAGTAAGCCCGCTGATAAAATCACTCTCTGCTTTCACACTGGGGTCTGCAGGCTCCAGATAGGGGCTCAGACACCCGGTGCAATCCAAATACGGCATAGGAATGAGCAATTAATTGCAGGGGTTAAAGTTTGTCAGCAGCACCGCATTGTTAATGTAAGCTGATGTAAGATTCATTATTACTACAGTTTTTAGCTTAACGCCAGCTGTGTGTTTTCACTGTTTTCCTGCAAGCATTTTTCTTATCGTTTGGCATTAATATGTTTAATCAACAGGCCCCAGAGAACAAATGATAACGCCAAATGAATGGAAGTCAGCAAAGCGCTACAATACAAATATATATCTCTGGTTCATTTCTTCTGAAAATGAATAGCAATATCAAAGAGTAATAAACTGCTGTGTCAGAATATTTTCCTGCTGTAATTTGAATGCTACAAAGGGAACAGGCTCAGAATCTTCAACAAGTCTTGATAGCTTCACAAAAATGTTTAAATGACTTCAATAAAGAGGCAGGGGATTTTCTTGTTATGTATTTGTTTTTGAGCTCTGTAGTGGAGAGTGGGTTTTTCAGATCAGTTTTCCAGAGACTTTGTATTGCTAGGTCAACCCACATCTGTCAGCTATCCACCCACACTGCTGTAACATGTGTATGATAATTTAATATTTTATATGTTTTATATTCACCAATATTATTGATCTGTCAGTACTGACGCTGCTGGATGATGACATCTTTTCTTTTTCTTTTTTTCTGCAGAACTGCTTTATAGATGAAGTGAACTAATTTAATAATTGATGATCTTTACAACGGACTGAATCAACACTGAATTGACTTTAGCTGAATAACAGCCAAATGTATTTATATATACAATTAATCGATTTGACAGCTCCCGTCTCTGCCCGATGAAACTCACGAAGGCTATGTCCAAAACGGTTACTTTTCAGGAAGTGAAAAAACACTGTAATTTGCAGTTGAACGTAGCGTTGCATACTTGGTACGGCATCTTTAAATGTAACCATATTCTTGCCAGTGTAATGATATAATCCACATTTCACCAAAATCGAGTTTAAATGGACATACGTGCATATTTGACAGTAACGGTGGTCGATGCGCGTTCTTCCGATCATTAATTACAATGACCAAGTCGCGTTTCATATTGACAGATGAATAGGATACGCTCAGTTTATTAAATAGCCTACGTCTCAGTTTATTAAATACGCTCAGTTTATTAAATAGCCTATGTCTCAGTTTATTAAATACGCTCAGTTTATTAAATGTCAGATGAATAGAATAATGTAAATCCAACAGATCTAATTCTCTGAACTGTGGCGCAAACTAACATGGTGGCATGGTATAGGCCTGATATATCAACTAACATGATCATTATAACAGTGTTTACATGACAAAACACATTCGCTTCCACAAATTTGACAATCATAAAAAAGAACTCACTGGAGGCTCAACTAGAATATAGACTTTTAGTTTATGATATGCCAGAGGACACTGTTGAATTGCCAGGTGCCGAAAATATGTCCAACAGCCTCAGGTAGACAAAAGTCATAACGTGTTCTCTGGCTTCAGGTACTGAATGGAACCTTTGCTAATGAAACTAGATTCTCACAATAAAGGAAACTGCAGTCATATGTTTGGACAGGGTTCAACTCGTAACGGTGTACTAAATCATGTTCAGATAATGTTTCAGGCTCCAGAATGCTTAAGGCCACCATAACCATCCATTGAGAAAACTTGGCCATCCGAAAATCAGAAATGTTGTCCTCAATATAGCACTTAAATTGTATTTTTATGGTTTTTGAATGCTTTATATAAATGTTAAAGAGGAGGTTCTCAAAATAATTCACCAAATAAACTATTTACTCAACCTCTTGTTGTTTTAAAATATCTAGATCCATTAAAGTAGTTCAAAAAGATACAGACAAAAAAGGTGAGGGAGGCACTCAATTTTATTATTTTTTTTGAGTGAACTATTCCCTTATTATTATGAACATGGCAGCCTTGCAATATTGTATATAGTTCAAAGAATTTCGTATAATTTCTTTGACTCTTCTTTGGCGAACCTTATGACCAAATATGTTTTTAAAACACAGCTCTGTCTATCAGTGCTGAAGTTTGCAGTGTTTGCAGGAGGATAATAACAGCTTCAGTAGGCCAGGTGGGAGGTCAGTCCGACCTATCAGCTTTAATTTTTCCGTGTATTTCCGACACGCTTGGCTGGAAATACAAACAATTAAGCTGATTAAATGTGCTCAACCTAAACTGTCTGCAAAACTCAAACAAGTTCCTAATGAACTGTTTTGGGAGGTCAGCAATCAGTTGTTGTTCAATTTACATCCCAAGCCTCGGTGCATACGGAAAGAGCTCCAGTGGTTTGTGTTGAGTCGGCTGGTTTATAGCCCTGGAAAGGGCACTGGGGGGATGAGCGCCGCGCTTCGGCATTTGTTATGCCTTAAATAATTCAACAACACTATTCCAAGGCTTTTTGTCAGCAGTAATTTCTTGTGCAGTCTATTGTGACAGAACACTTTTGTTTACATGTTACATGCATCATCCTAGAGAACAGCTATGATCTTACAAACTGCTTTGATCTTTCACTTTTTTATTGATTGGATTTATTTAATGGAATGAATGAATGAATGAATGAATATAGATAGATAGATAGATAGATAGATAGATAGATAGATAGATAGATAGATAGATAGATAGATAGATAGATAGATAGATAGATAGATAGATAGATAGATAGATAGATAGATAGATAGATAGACAGACATATGATTATGTTATTGGAATTATTATTAATGAAAGTTGAATTTATATAAAATATGCATTTATAATAATTATAATAATAATAATTACTATTATTATTATTAAAATAACAATTATTATTATTATTACTGTTATTATTTTTCTAAATCTAAATATTTATATAAATTAAACTTTCATTATTAATAATAATAATAATACATTTTAAAGTATATTTTTTGGAGGTTAAGGAATTTTTCAATATCCTATTATGCACTGTAAAATTGTGGAAGAAAAACATGCACATACCTTTTCAATTAAAATACACCTTAAGGTGTGTTTTGCACTGGGACACAAGCCCATACTAGCCACAAAATATGTCAGACACAGAATTCAAGGTAAAACAATTCTCACAGAGAAACATATTTGGAGCGCGGTAGAAAAATTAATTCAGTAAATAAACCCTTAAGCACTAGCCAGAAAAATATATTTTAAGCCAGAAACACTTCTTGAATCAAGCATGCTGTATGTCCTCACCACTGTTAATTATTTGACTGTAAATTTACAGTAAATTATTGGCTACCAGTTGAATGACTTTCACAGTAAGTTACTGTATCATTTTTACAGTAAATAATTGTGAAATGAACAACTGTGCTTGCTGTGCAGCTGCACTGCATTTTAAAATAAAGGCTTCAATATTCTCGAGGAAAGGAGTTTTCCCATATTGCTGATAGTTACGCAATACTCGTTCCCTTATCTCTCAGGGAACCGAGGTTACGTTAGTAACTGAGTACGTTTCTTGTAATAGCCCCGTCTGCATTATTTTCACAGTACAAGTCTAAATACGGTATTAAATTGTGAAATATCAAAGGTAAAGTCTGTGAAGTGGTAATAATGCAATTTACCGTGAAATATTACAGTTGTATCTTGTGAAATCCTGAAAATATTTACAGTCTGTGTTATGACATCTTAGTGTCATCCCAGCTCAATAATGTGCTGCTTTACATGCTTTCATTTGAAGATGATGTCATGTGCCTGTTATTGTTGTTCTTGCTGTGACGAATAATCACTTTCTCATCACACCCCCCCCCCCCACCCCACCCACTGCGTAAAGAGCCATCACATCAAAACAACACAAAGTAATCACAAACATCAATCTCTTCCTGAACACTAATGAGATGTCTCCACCAAACATAATACAAAAGCATTGTTCCAAAAGAGAGCTGCATGCCAGCAGACAGTGTTTCATCTTCTAAACCATAGGCCAGTGAGCAGACTTGCTGATGGCTAAGAAGCTCCACATTTAAGCAACAGAAACTCGCACAGCATAGAACAACACTTAGGCACTGGCACATTTGTTCATTGACTGGATAAAGTTGTATTTTGATTCTTTCTGATGTCCTGCAGAGATTATAGCTCGGGTTCTGATCCAGAGCATCTGTTTTCAATGTTTATTCAGCGGAGATTTTAAAGTTTAACAGGCCTGTTCTCATTACTCCCATGACTCAGTTTGAACTGCGTAGAAATAGTTTAGAGGGGGAAAAAAGTGTTATTAATTTTTTATGAACATGGAAAAGTAGGGCTGAATATCAATGGAACTAATGAAATCAGAGTAAAGGGGTTGAAGATAAAAGAAGGCACGGTCACTGGAGAGAGAAGAAAATGGAGGAGCAACATGCTTATCATTGCAGGATGCAGTGCACGTGATGCTTGTCTTCTGATGGACAAAACATACTGTGATGATACTTTTGAGTTAAAAAAAACCCATCTTTAACCTGTAAACCCTCATCCCCCTTTTTGAACAGATCTGAACTTAAAGACACCCTGAAGATCTGAACATTTACTCACCCTTATGTTGTTCCTGACCTGTATGAGTTTCAATCTGTTGAACTAAAAAGAAGATATTTTGAAGAATGTTGGGAACCAGACAATTTATGGTAGCCATTGACTAAAATCAATTAGACTAAACAAATTATTGACTAAAGTCAATACTGTCAACTATCTGGTAAGTTAAGTTATTACAGTAAGTTAGTCTGGTATAAAGAACCGAGTCAGCAAAGCCTCATGGTTTATCAGTGCCTACGTTTACATGCAGCCAATAACCCGTTCAAAACCGGGATGTTAGCAGTAACCCGGTCGCGCACGGCCATGTAAACACCGGCAAAAACCCGAATATGCTCATATCCCGGATTTTAAAAACCGGGATATGATCCCTGGGGTACCGCTTTTCTAACCCGAATTTTTGGTCATGTAAACGCATATCGGCATATCCCCATAGTGATTTGTGTTCTGCGCATGTTCTATTCGCAAGGAATCTTGGTCTTTTGAGTAGAGGAACTTCTCGGCGCATACAAAAACCCGCGTGCAGTATCCTGGAAGTAAACATGACGAGACGCAGCACAGCATACTTTTGGAGTGAGGTCAGTACCAGCACCAAAGCGCAAACAAAGGCGATCTGCTCCGAACTATTCATTATCCATGTGCTGCTGCTGCTGTTGTTTTTGTCTTTGGATAGAGGAAGAAGAATCGGAAATGACGCATATTGCATCTTAAGGTTGTCCGTACGTCCAGACGCTAAGCGTGCGTCGCCGTTTACATCGGGATATTGCAATTCCATTTATACAGGAGTAACTCTCTCTGCTCACGCATGTAAACGGGTTATTCCTAATGTTTCAGAAACCCGAATAGTGACCTTAACCCGACCATAACCCGAAAATTGGCTGCATGTAAACGTAGTCAATGATTCATTTAATCATTTGCATCTTCTTCTTTGTGGTACTTACAGAATAAAAGCTTGTGATTGAGCATCTGAACTTATGAATAAAATAAATGACAGAAATAATTTTCAAAGGACACTGATCCAATGACAGCAGTAACTTGAAAGAGCGCTTGAAAGAAACGTACTCGTCCCAGCTAATGTGTGTTCAGAATGATGAGAAATTGCTCTCATGCAGAAAGTGGTAGGTCTATAATTTACATTTAGTGTGTTGTGAACTAATAAAGGCTGAATAATTAAGGTGAGTGAGATGAAGGCCTGTTTTCCTTCTTCTTGCTAAGTAGCCGGTATATTCAGTGTGATTTCCAAGCTAATTTAATTTGGTTTATTACACTTAAAAGCTTCTGCTGCACCCCACACCGCAAGGCTTTTATTTTCACAGTGTCTGTTTTATTAAAGGACATAGAAACTCCTTCATCTCTCATCTATTTGATGAACACATTTCCTGTTTTCTGTTCCTATAGGGCCTACTGTCCAACATAGTTCTGATGGTGTTTAAGCATGTGCTTAAAATCACGTGAAAATAATGCATAGCCCAAACAAAATGTGAAATGATTAAAGTGACTGCATATAATGTATGATGAATGTAATTATTACCATTTAAATGTTTGGGTTTAGTGCAATTTAAATATTATTTGATCAAAAATAAAAAAATAAATATTTTTTTTAATCTATTTTAATATGTAAATCATTTTGAAAAGTAATTTATTCCTGTGATGCAAAGCTGATTTTCAGCATCATTAGTCCAGTCTTCAATGTCACATGATCCTTCAGAAATCATTCTAATCTGCTGATTTTGCTGCTCAAGAAACATTTATTATTATTACCAATGTTGAAAATGCTGTGCTTAAATTAATTAGTTCAAATGAACCGCATTTATTATAAAATGTAAATTTAAAGAAAGTAAAAGTCTTTATTGTCTCTTTTGATCAATTTAATTCATCCTTGCAAAAAAAACATTAATTCCTTAAACATCTTAATTAATGTTCACTTCAACATTTACTAATACATTATTCAAATCAAAAGTTGTATTTGTTAACATTTTTAATGCACTGTGAACTAACATGAAAAAACAACTAACATTAACAAAGATTATAAATACAGTAACAGTAAATACAGTGACAAATGTATTTCTCATTGTTAGTTCATGTTAGTTAATACATAATACTAATGTTAACAAATGAGAACTCATTGAAAGTGTTACCTTTTTCTTTTTTTTAAATTTAGAAAATCAGCTAAACTCTCATGTTTCAAATTTTAAGTCATGTCCCACTGTCTGTTCATCGAACATCATTACATCATTAAGTGACACGTGATGGCCAAGTATGCTAACCCATACTTGGAATTTGACCTCTGCATTTAACCCATCCAAGTAAGTGCACACACATTAGGAGCAGAGTAGTGAGTAGTGAACACACACACACTGCAAACGTGGATACACACACCCGGAGCAGCGGATGAATGTTATGAAGCGTCAAGAACAATCTTCAGAAATAAATGTCAGTTTTGTGTCATTGTTATTACTCTGTGATGTAGATTTCTACTCATATGCACTGTATGCAGCATAGATGATTTGAACAATAAGCTATGATAAATAACCACAACAAATACTCTGCCCACCTCTTATCTGCAGACAAGCATGTGTTCGACACTAATCCAACTCTGACTCAAGCCGCTGAAAAGCAACTTGAATGACTGTTGATGCCTAAACAGCAGAGACATTATATCATTACCATTTACACAGTACTGGACCTGATGAACAGTGCAGCTGCATTTCATTCTGTTGGCTAGTCAAGAGTCCATTAAAAAGAAAAAGAGGCCATTTATATTTAAAGACTGCCATCTGCTGGTCATTAAAGCATAATGTGTTATAGTAAATAATCTTGGCCTTCTAAATGATGGTGCAATCAACCCTTCTATAGGACTAATGCAGGATCACCTTGGTTATTTATTGAAATTTGTGATTAGTTTTGGTGGCGATCAACATCATACGACCTGGTCAGACCTGAAACAAATCAGGAGCATGTTCATAATGTGTCCAATAACATGCTAAAATAATGCATGGGCAAATGTTTGGTTGCATTCAGAGAAATACAACATTGGAATTCATATTCACAGTGTTTCTGAAATGGACGGAAGAATAATTCAGCAAAAGCATTTACAAATAAATATTCATGATAATCCCTCAGCTTTAATATAAAATATAAACAGAACCTAATCTTCTGAATTACACACAGGAATATCAGAGCACATTACTGCTGGACAGCTAATTAATAAATCATCAATGAATTAATATGCATTTATTAGGTGTTAGAGAAGCACTCGTTTGTTCTTCAGATCACTGCTCGCTTCTTCTCTTTCCCATTAGCAGTGCGGCTCGTGTAATGACTCCCGTTTGCAGGATGTCTCTGTTGATATACACTCTAATTTTGTTCTGCGCTGCTCTCTGTAAAACATTGATTTAAAGACATCTGCCAGATCCACATGGGTCCTGCAAACAGATGAATTATTCATTTTGATATTATTCTCTATGCTTTATTTATGTTCTTCAATGAAGTACCCAATGTGATTTACTCAAAGAAACTAATGTATACATGTATATATATATATGCCTATGGTATGAATGCAAAATTGGCTTTACAGATATTTGTTGACTATTATAAAGTATTAATTGCATGATGACAAAAGTAAAATCACAAATGTGTTAGCATGCTACAATTATGAACAATGAACAGACTGCTCTAACAATTTGATATCCTAAATCCAGTGTTTTCAAACACTCACACAGATATAGTGGCTCCTCCATGTGGCAAACTTATGAAATAGCCATAACACTGCAATTAACTATATTGTCAACACCTTTATCAGAGAATAACACAACATCTTGACATAAAAAAGAGGTGTATTTATTGACAATTTTATTTAAAAAAATTAAAATGGATTTCAAACATTTAATACAATAAACAGTTTTCAGAGTATTAGACATTGGTATAGTCTCTTAAAAACATTAAAATACCACACAGATTGTCATGACAATTTTTAAATAACTAAATAAATTAAAAAGAATAAATTTAAAAAATACAATCCTGTGAGGTAATCTAATACAGAATATAGCAATGATGCAAGTGAAATTTCAAAATGTACCAGAAATGTAAAATTACAGTAAAAATGATTAACACACACACACACACACACAATATAATCTACAATACAATAAATAATATTGCCATTTTTGTAATCACTTATTCTTCAGAAATATTCGAAATATTAACAATCGTGCCATTAAATGCCCTTGTCACTCCAACTCAATCTGAATTGTTCATACTTTTTTTGTTTGCTTTTCTGATGTCCAACCTGCATTTCCCTTGTCTTCCTTTTTTAATATTTGGACCTTCATGAACACATGTAATTTCTACCACATTTCAATAGGCCTCTTGTTTACTTTTGTAGTGGTGGAATGACAACACCTCATTATAAAATGTCTAACTTTGTCCAGAGAGCATTTTATGTATCCTAAACACCTATTAAATCCTATTTCACACTTTTTGCATAACTTGACAAATAACCGCAGCTTGAAATGACAAGCAATAAAATATCCCATTGTTCACTCCTGAGCCTGAAAATCTGCGATTATCTTTAACACATTCATCCACCCAATAAACAAACAAACAAGGGCGTTTGGCATATTTGCGTAACTCTTTCAGTGTCTGCGCAAACCTCAGCGCAGCGAGGACGTTACGGGCGCACAGCGCGCTTGATTAAATGACGTCACTGTGTCATGTCGACGGGAGTGTGCGCCATCTTGAAGCGAAAGCAAATCACGGGCAGATCCCGCTCTCGCTGATCCCGCACTCATTCCGCGCTCGTACATACCGTCCGCCCGGCTGAGCTCGAGGATAAGCCGCGCTGAAGGCTCGAGGCACAGGCACCGGCACCGGAGATGATGGCAGGTAAACGCGCCGCGCTGGGGGTTGTGTGTGTGTGTGTGTGTGTGTGTGTGTGTGTTGGTAGGCGGGGGCGCGAGCGGCAGCAGTGCGGCCTAAACATCAAACCAGCCCCCTTTACTGAGACTTCATCCAACCCACATCCACTGCTTTATCTCAGTATGCATGCTCGTGCGGGGCAGGGGTTTGAGTTCAGCGTTATTAAATGCTTCTGGTAGGTTGATCTGTGCATGCATTTAAATGCAGTTGTGTTGTTGTTGCAGGGGTTGGTGGAGGCAATGATTTCCAGTGGTGCTTCTCCCAGGTCAAAGGATCCATAGATGAAGATGTTGCAGAAGGTAAATAATGGTTTGCATTGGTATTAAACACTCTTGGGTGAGTATGCATGAGCGATGCATGGGTGTGATATATTGATTTAAGTAGAAATTAAGTGAAACCGTAGTTGGAGGAAAACTCGTACAAATACTGATGACTCGAGTTGCACTCAAAGGCGTGTCCAAGTTGTTGTCCAATCAAATGCTGCCCCAATATACTACTTAATGCAAGATACCACAGGAAAATATGCTAAACAAAAATTATAGCCTAACCATGCTTCTCCAGTCGATTAGTCTGTACATTAATACACACGTTTTCTGAAATGTTATGCTTAAATATGCAAATTAGTCATGATCTTATTAATATGCACTAATTTACATATATTTCCAGAACTGAAATCTGAACATTGAATAAAGCCAGGTTCAAATTGTTTGTTTTTTTGTTGTTGTCATATTAGAGGTTTTTACAGAGCTGATTTCACTCCATAAATCAGATGATGCATCTTCACCATGTGTAAAGAAATAAAATGTTGTATAAATCATGCATAATGATAAGAACAAACCCCTCTGTAAAAACCTCTGGAATATAATTAGGAAAGAAACGGTAAAGTTTTACTGTAATTGCTACTGAAGACGAGATTTCTTAATCAGGAAACAGTGTTTAAATCCGTTTTGCATTTGAAATTTAAGCAAAAAGATAGTGTAATAAAATAAATGTGTAATTTGGATGTTATCTTTCCTCTAGTCTGAAAGATGTTATGGAAACAAAATAGCCTGCAATCTCAAGAAGAAAAAAAACAATGTATTTTCCTGTAGTGTGAGTGTCTTGCCTTAACTCTGTCTAGCAATGAGGAGTAGCAGATGATTGTCTATATTTAAAGAGAACAATATGTCAGTTTTAGTAGGAAATATGTCAGCGTGGGAAAGAATGCAGTGTTCTGCATACTATTTTGTGAGTTTTTAATCTCATGAAGGCAAGTGTTGGCAAACGAGCAGTCAGCATAGTACAATAGTAACTAGGGATGGGCATTTTTCAAAAATATTGTATTCAAATATTTGGGCTCATAAAAATAGAATATTAGTTTATTTAAATGACGTTTAACGAGAAAGCCGTTATTTTTTTTAAGTTTTTGTCACCATTTTTGATCAAGTTTACAATTAGGCAATATAGGCTACACACATAGACTGTAAAAAATATGGACAAAGCGTCTATGACGTCACCCATAGACTTTCAGAAGAACGGTTTTGAGGCTGTTTATGGGGGGTATGGGCGGCGCCACCTTGGAAAATCTTTTTCAGAAAGGATACAGAGGTGGTATGATGTGTTGTCAGATCATGGCCGAGACGTCAAATTTCAGCAATTCCACTCGGCACAGCCCGTTATCAGCTGTCAATCAAAGTTAACCACGTCCTCTCTTGTCATACATTTTATATCTAAATATGATCTAAACTAACGAGTTAGAAAAAAATTCACCCCCCTCACATTTGTGAGGCACTTTGAACCTATCGAAAAATACTGTAAAAGTCCATGGGACCAACCTGTAAAAACATGAATTTATGCTGTGAAAATGGACATTTTAACATGGGGGTCTATGGACATTTGCTCCCTTTTGGGACCTGCCCCTAGCGGATTTTCGATGTATTGCAGTTTTTGCACTTCCGGGTAGGCTTCATTTTTCAGATTAGAATGTTGCTGCTTGGCTACACATCAAGCTTACTATCTTAAGGTTTTCTTTTAGTTGAAAACATTCAACAATGTGTAAACAAAAAATATAAAGAACAAAAGCATTTAAGCTCAAGCAGCGTGAACGAAAAAAACGCAAATAAAGCAGACTGCGCAGTTGTCATTCAAACCGTAAGCTACATATGCACTCGAGTCAGCATAATGGTTATCGTGTTTATATTGTTTCATGTTGAGAAAAACAATAATATCTACATGCTCGAGTAAGAAAACGCGGTGCGCTTACAGACGTTGCAGAGACGCAAAGTTAACTGTTTGCTAAGCGAAGTTTCTAACAGCACTTTGGGTTTTCTGTTCTTAAACCAGTCTCCCTCAACGAAACTTAAAGGAAGTGTATGTCTCAATCATTTTGCTATCAGAAGATATCATATCTGATTACTCTTGCTACAGCTGCGCTTACCTGCAGTTGTTAATGCAGTGATGGACAGCTGTCTTTCCTCAGTCGACTGCTGTTTGGATTTCATGTGATTTCTCATTGTGGTGATGATATAACAAACTAAGTTTCATTAATTAATTTGATTAAAAGTAGCCTACTTCCATTTCGTAATATCACTTTCATCTCAATAATTCCAAACTTCGCGAGGCAGACTACGACATTGTGATCAAATACCATCGACTTGTTAACACGCTCCACAGCGCCACTCACTACATTTACTTATAACTGCGAGTTAGTACTTGGGATTTATCATGGATTCACTGAATTATATGTATTAATATGACATGTCACATTATAGATCGATAGATGAGCGTCAATGAGCATGTCTGCTGCACTCTGGGGCTCCGGTAGGGAAGCACATCCTGCCTTAGAAACGGCGGAAAGCACGTCCAACTGGTCCGACCAGCTCACATTATCCATGTGTCGTGTCTGAGTGTGTGTCCCATCCAGAGATCAGTGAGTGAGGCTTAAGAATACGGTTGTGATCCTGAATCTCAGAAAGCAAATTGACGGTCATTGTGGTGCTTCAATTTGGTTGCCATTTTTTATTTGCTATATATAAATATATATATATTAGTTATAAAGACCATCCATGTTTATCTTCAGTTTTTGAGCAGTTTCTGCTAAGTAGGTTTTTGGGAGGCTTTTTTGGTATTTTCTGCATGAAATAGTTTAGCTAAATCTATCAGGTTTGTGTGTGCCTTGTCGCTTTTTATTAGACTAAATGTTGCTTTTTATATGACACTGTTTTATTCAGTTCAGAGAGATTCTTTAAAGGAAATCTGTCATCACTGACTCCCTCTCATGTCATTCTAAACCCACAAGTCTTTCATTCAACTTTAAAACACAAATGAAGATATTTTCAATGAAATCTGAGAGACTTCTGTCCATTCATTGAAAGTGTTCACAGTTAAAACTTTCATAAAGAGATTGTAAATAATAAATCCATATAAATGGAGCGGTTTAATCCAAGTCTTCTCAAGAGAAACAATTGTTTTATATGGTGAACAGATTGAATATTAGCTTTTATTCACACATAAACATTGATCAATAAACAAACAGAAGCTCAGCGTACTTGCTTGACACGAGAACACACCTCATTGGATCTCACGCATCAAGCAAGCATGCTTGAGCTTCCGTTTACCAAATTTGAGTGCTCTATGTACGTTCTCTGATCAATGTGTGAATAAAAGCCTAAATTATATCTATTAATCATATAAAGTAGTCATGTCTCTTCAGAAGACTTAGGTTAAACCGCTTGATTCATGTTTGTTTGGGTTTTTTTTCTGATCCCTTTATGAAAGTTTTGAAGCATCAGCGTTTTGGGTGAATAGACTTTCAATAACGGGACAGAAATCTCTGAAATTTCATAAATATCTTAATTTGTGTTCCAAAGATGAACAAAAGTCTTACAGGTTTGGAATGAAATGAAGAGTGATTAATTAATGACAGAATTTTCTTTTCTTTTGGGTTAACTGATCCTTTAATGAAGTATATTGTTGAAACAAAAGTTTTTTGTGACTTAAGGCCCGTTTACACCAAGGACAATAACTATAAAGATACTGTTCTGAAAATCATTCTCAACATTAAAGAATAGCAGTTCACACCACAGCTGTAACAATAACGACACAATATAGTTGGAATCACTTTCAGAACTATTTAATCCAGCTCATCAACGATAAAAACATTGACAGCCAATCAGAATCCATCCTGCTGTAATGAGCTCGACCATGTAAAATGACCGACAAGCACGCACTTAGAATAATCAGAACAATATTGTCCGCGGGCGTGTACGCTAAAATAGTTATTATAGTTATCGTTCTTGGTGTAAACTAGCCTTTAGTTGAGTGTTGTTTGTATGGTGGCGGTTGGTTATTGATGTTTTTGCCACTTCCAGGTCTCCGCTTTGCCCTCTGTGAAAAATAAAACGGATTTCTAGGAAACGGACACATGTTGACTTGTGTAATATCATCTGAGCAGACTGGCCCCTTATGTGGAAGAGAAGGTTATTTAGAGATCACTGTATCGCTTGCTAGACTGTGAGGTGTGAGCGCTCCGAGTGGCAATATTCCTTTTCTCTGAATTCTGCGCATATGTGGATTTTTAGGCCGTAGTGATAAGGATGCATGCAAATTTGGATTCAAAATACAATTACAGTATTGCCCATATTGTTTTTTTATTAGCAGACCTTCAGACTGTGTGCTTACAGGATCTAAAGATAGAAATAAATACGGACTGTCTTTCTCACTAAACAGCTCTGAGATAGTCACTGGCTCACAGCCAATGTGTTTTCCAAGTAATTCCTGAGTGTGAAGACTTCCGGTTTCATTTCAATTTTCTTTTTTGTCGAGCTTTTGATTTTAGAGCAAGAACCCGAGGACTAGTGATAAGATGTTCTTACAGTGTTATTGACTTGACTGAATGTTTTACTGGACTAAATGTCCAAAATATGGTTCATATTGTTGTTTGTTTGACTCATCACTTAAGGATTAAGAAGTTGTCTTTGCTCAAAGTGATATGCCTGATATTGCAATAAACAGTCGATTAAAGTATACAAAATATAACTCAAAATGTAACAACAGCCATTATTGTCAAGTAGATTAAAAAAAAGAAATGGCAATTTTTCCCACAAAATCCTATGCACACATTTGTTTTTGTTTTCCAGTAATGAACTGCAATGTTTTTGTGAAATGTTTTGGGTGTTATGTAAATTTCTATCTATTTTTTAAATCATGGTGAGTATATTGTGAATTTTCCATCTTGTCCAGCTTCAGTTGTGCTTTTTCTTTAGCCCTGAATGACTTTTAAACAGGAAGTGAGTAATTTGTGGGAAGGACTGCGCTGCAAACTCCCTTAAAGTTATATGCTCATGTTTATGAGGCCATAATTAATTTGGGATGACACATTGGAGTGTCCCTGTCAAGTGTGTGTGTGTGGAGTCGGTTCCCCTCATGATCTTACCTGTCTAACATGGCCGCACAGAACCCCGTCGCTCACCCTCCCTGCGTCCACACCGCAGCTTCTCCAGGCTCTTAAATCTTCCTCTGTCTTCTGTGTGCTGACAGCCACAGTCTGAAACTGTTCTATAATGGCTTCTCCCTACCTTTCAGGATGGGTATGTGTGCCTTTATCTCCGTGTGCACTCCGCTTGTTTTTGAGCTTTGCGAGGTCAGGCTTGGTCTGCTTTTCCTAGCGCTAACGGACTGTGATGTTTGGGTGTATGATGCTGTGATTTGATCTGGTTTCGGGAGGTGCTGATGTAATGTTGCTGTAGGATGTCCGAGGTGGACATTAGCAGCTTTAGGACGAATCGTTCGGATGTTTTTTTATGAGGTGGTGGTCACCAGCCGTCATGTTTCTGCCTACGCTTCCCCGCTGCTGCTGCGGCTTTTTGTGTTGTGATACAGTACAGTGTGTTTCCTCTTGATCTGATACAGTACAGTGGTGTTTCCTCTTGATCTGATACAGTACAGTGGTGTTTCCTCTTGATCTGATACAGTACAGTGGTGTTTGCTCTGGATCTGATACAGTACAGTGTGTTTCCTCTTGATCTGATACAGTACAGTGTGTTTCCTCTTGATCTGATACAGTACAGTGGTGTTTGCTCTGGATCTGATACAGTACAGTGGTGTTTCCTCTGGATCTGATACAGTACAGTGTGTTTCCTCTGGATCTGATACAGTACAGTGGTGTTTCCTCTGGATCTGATACAGTACAGTGGTGTTTGCTCTGGATCTGATACAGTACAGTGGTGTTTGCTCTGGATCTGATACAGTACAGTGGTGTTTCCTCTTGATCTGATACAGTACAGTGTGTTTCCTCTTGATCTGATACAGTACAGTGTGTTTCCTCTTGATCTGATACAGTACAGTGGTGTTTGCTCTGGATCTGATACAGTACAGTGGTGTTTGCTCTGGATCTGATACAGTACAGTGGTGTTTGCTCTGGATCTGATACAGTACAGTGGTGTTTCCTCTTGATCTGATACAGTACAGTGTGTTTCCTCTTGATCTGATACAGTACAGTGGTGTTTGCTCTGGATCTGATACAGTACAGTGGTGTTTGCTCTGGATCTGATACAGTACAGTGGTGTTTGCTCTGGATCTGATACAGTACAGTGGTGTTTGCTCTGGATCTGATACAGTACAGTGGTGTTTGCTCTGGATCTGATACAGTACCGTGGTGTTTGCTCTGGATCTGATACAGTACAGTGTGTTTCCTCTTGATCTGATACAGTACAGTGGTGTTTGCTCTGGATCTGATACAGTACAGTGGTGTTTCCTCTGGATCTGATACAGTACAGTGTGTTTCCTCTTGATCTGATACAGTACAGTGGTGTTTGCTCTGGATCTGATACAGTACAGTGGTGTTTGCTCTGGATCTGATACAGTACAGTGGTGTTTGCTCTGGATCTGATACAGTACAGTGGTGTTTGCTCTGGATCTGATACAGTACAGTGTGTTTCCTCTTGATCTGATACAGTACAGTGTGTTTCCTCTGGATCTGATACAGTACAGTGGTGTTTCCTCTGGATCTGATACAGTACAGTGTGTTTCCTCTTGATCTGATACAGTACAGTGTGTTTCCTCTGGATCTGATACAGTACGATGGTGTTTACTCTGGATCTGATACAGTACAGTGGTGTTTGCCTGTTGCTCTGGATCTGATACAGTACAGTGGTGTTTCCTCTTGATCTGATACAGTACAGTGGTGTTTGCTCTAGATCTGATACAGTACAGTGGTGTTTGCTCTAGATCTGATACAGTACAGTGGTGTTTCCTCTAGATCTGATACAGTACAGTGGTGTTTCCTCTGGATCTGATACAGTACAGTGGTGTTTGCTCTGGATCTGATACAGTACAGTGGTGTTTCCTCTGGATCTGATACAGTACAGTGGTGTTTGCTCTGGATCTGATACAGTACAGTGGTGTTTGCTCTAGATCTGATACAGTACAGTGTGTTTCCTCTGGATCTGATACAGTACAGTGGTGTTTGCTCTGGATCTGATACAGTACAGTGGTGTTTACTCTGGATCTGATACAGTACAGTGGTGTTTCCTCTGGATCTGATACAGTACAGTGTGTTTCCTCTTGATCTGATACAGTACAGTGGTGTTTGCTCTGGATCTGATACAGTACAGTGTGTTTCCTCTTGATCTGATACAGTACAGTGGTGTTTCCTCTGGATCTGATACAGTACAGTGTGTTTCCTCTTGATCTGATACAGTACAGTGGTGTTTGCTCTGGATCTGATACAGTACGATGGTGTTTGCTCTAGATCTGATACAGTACAGTGGTGTTTGCTCTAGATCTGATTAGTGTTGTCAAAAATATCGATATTTCGATAAATATCGATACTGAAATATCTGAACGGTACCAATACTAATTTCCCGAAGTATCGATACACCAATACTAGCCGAGCAGTCACTTTCACTTCTCTCCAAAGGCGCGTTGACAAACACCACACGTGACGCACTCGTCTCATTCGATCTGGTTAAATAGCAAAAGTGAATGGAAAGATGGCGAGTGCGGCGTCCCCGCGACCGGCTTTGGTTGATTGATAAAGATAAGCGGGCATGACGGAGTCGGAGAATGGCGTGGCCAGGACACGCGCTACACACCGCGAGCGGGCATGTCGGAGAATAGCGCGGACACGCGCTTCACACTGCGAGCGGGCTGCGGGCACCCAAAAGATTGTTTGACTATCAATATCCCTCTCATCACTCATTTTGTAAAATTATTTTATAGATGAAAACATTTAAGGAATTGGCTCCAGGGGTACCATTTAGCAAGCATATGCTCAGCATCAGGGGTGTTTGTTTTTTGGACAGACCTGCACCACTGCTAAAAACATCCTAAAACACTGTAACTCTTCTCATTTTAACTTTTCTGAAACATTAACCAAGATGGCCTAGTATTGTTGTTGATATGAGTCTGCGTTTCGTTTTTTCACTGTAATTCTTAAAGTTAACATAATCTGACTGAGGAATCGTAGACAAGTAAATATTGTAACTGTGGTCAGATGTAAATTAACTTGTGTCTTTTTAACTTTATTCAAAAATTATTATTTAATTCTGCAATTTGCCTTCATTAGCGATTATCATCAATTTGATTACACATATACTAATTAAACTAAACTGAGCTAGACAATGGCATCTCTGAATTCAATAATGAAATGCCTTTAACTGAAAATTGAATGTTTAACCTTATTATTATACATTACTGACACTCTATCCTCCAATTTGATACAGTTAAGTGCTTCGACACAATCTGTATTATTAAAAGCAATATATAAATAAAGGTAACTTGACTAGATGCTGATCCAGTGAGCATTGTTTCCGCGTGTGATGCACACACGTTTGCGTTTAAATCTGTTCATCAAATTAAGTTAATGTATTAACCAGCATTTATGACCGATGACCAATGCATTTGTTACAGTATATTTTAATCTTTGATAACAGTAGGTAATAAAAACACAACGGATCATGTTAGCTCTGGTCCAATGAAAAAATATTAACAGATAGAACTCAGGACATTTTGTTCATGTAAAATATACCTCATTGTCATGTTCTAGACTTGTAATATTTAGCTTTAAATAAAAAAAAGACCCCCTTAATATTGTGGCAGTTTTTTTCTCTGTGGTATCGAAAATGGTATCGAATATCGATATTTTTCAAGGTATCGTATCGAAGTTAGAAATTCTAGTATCGTGACAACACTAGATCTGATACAGTACGATGGTGTTTGCTCTAGATCTGATACAGTACAGTGGTGTTTCCTCTGGATCTGATACAGTACAGTGGTGTTTCCTCTGGATCTGATACAGTACAGTGGTGTTTCCTCTGGATCTGATACAGTACGGTGGTGTTTGCTCTAGATATGATACAGTACGGTAGAGTTTGCTCTGGATCTGATACAGTACAGTGGTGTTTGCTCTGGATCTGACACAGCACAGTGGCGTTTCCTCTGGATCTGATACAGTACGGTGGCGTTTGCTCTGGATCTGATACAGTACAGTGGTGATTCCTCTGTATCTGATACAGTACAGTGGTATTTGCTTTAGATCTGATACAGTACAGTGGTGTTTGCTCTGGATCTGATACAGTACAGTGGTGTTTCCTCTAGATCTGATACAGTACAGTGGTGTTTCCTCTAGATCTGATACAGTACAGTGGTGTTTCCTCTAGATCTGATACAGTACAGCGGTGTTTCCTCTGGATCTGATTAGGGCTGTCACTTTTGAGAAAAATCAAATTCGAACTGTTATCGAATATCAAGTAATGGAATCGAATTTCTACGAGATCCCCCCCCCCCCCCCCCCCCCCAAAAAAAAACACCGTAACGGAGATTCAATCACAAATTTATTAACAGTCTGACAGTCATAAACAGGCCTGTCTGAAAAATTTTTTTTTGACTTAATGTTTTGAACAGCAGGTTATCAATTTAATCTATATAAAGTGCCACTAAGGTACATGGAAAAAAACTGCATCGGAACAGCAAGGCACAAACAATAACGTGACGGCTTAAACAGCAGGAGTAAGGCCTATAGCCTAGCCTCATTTCTTATTTCAATTCATTTCTTAATATTATTTGCTAGAAACACCAATTTATCAACTTGATCTGGGTCAAGTGCGGCTCGCTTTTTATTGGCGATGTTCCCAGCGGTGAAGAACACGCGCTCAGTGCGCGCACACGTGCCTGGCACACACAGATTTGCGCGTCAATGTTGAGAGAAGTGGTATACGGTGTAGCTGTAGAACCCAAAATATTTCCAGACTCGACTTTTTAGATGAGTTGAGGTCTTAATTCTCCGCTCAGGCTGTCGTTCTGTGCGTTATCTTCCATTTCCAAAACAGGGAGGCTATTATTCGCTTGATTTGGTCATGGGCTTACGCCACAATACGTTTAGAGCGCCCGCTCCTGGATGAGATGGCAAGCAATAATAAAAAACAAAAAACGGTCTAATCATAGACTATAAAAAATGCGCTAAACATGACTCTTTAAAAACCGGATAGTTTATTTATAGTTCGAATACGGATATTTTACGTCATGTTCGAATGCATATTCGAATATCGAATAAAAAGTGACAGCCCTAGATCTGTTTCCTCTGGATCTGATACAGTACAGTGGTGTTTGCTCTGGATCTGTACTTGCGTATTTTCCAGATGCACAGAATGAAACATCTGGATAGTTAAAGACCACAGCTCTCCTCGCTAAAGTGAATCTCACAAAAACATTTCCAGGTCACATAGCACCCACAGTCAAGACAAATATTTTAAATAAAATGTGTATATATTTTGCAGAAATAAAATTATTGTTTTATGGTAAGATGTTTTGCATTTGTACATTTTTATGACAATAAACCTTAAGCATGACATGCCATTACTGAGAGAAGTTGATAAACCAGTATGAGCCATATATTTTGCCATATTGAGATTCAGTATCGGCACTGAAACTGTTTATTTTATTAACTTATATTGTTATTATTATTATTATACAATTGTTTAAATTATAAATACAAAGTATTTAATATTTATTTCAAATATTGAATTTGTGTTATTTGTGATTTTGCTATCATTAAATTGTTTTATATTATAATAAAAAATGTTTTTATATATTGTGTTTGACCCCTTTCGCCTTCAGAACTGCCTTAATTCTACGTGGCATTGATTCAACAAGGTGCTGAAAGCATTCTTTAGAAATGTTGACCCATATTGATAGGATAGCATCTTGCAGTTGATGGAGACTTGTGGGATGCACATCCAGGGCACGAAGCTCCCATTCCACCTCATCCCAAAGACTAGTTCTGGGCAGTATACCGGTTCATACTGAAAACCGGTGTATATTTTTGTTATGATATTAATTTTTAATATACCGCCATACCGATGTATTTAATTACACTGCGCTGCTAATTACGCTGCGCGACACTGTTTCAGACGGACCCTTTACAATGTTGCACTTCTAAGCAGCGAGGTTAAACCTTTTACAGTCTATGGGGTAAACAGCAGTGCTCTGGTGTTACGTTACAGGGAAGATGGATGCTGCAGAACTATGGCGTTATTTTCCTGTCAAATGTCGAGAGCGCATTATTGTAGCGTGAAAGTACATTAATATAATGCGCGAGCGCGAATCTCTCTGCTCGCGCGCGGAATTTAATGTGCCGTGCTATCAGATACACGCTGCTCTTGTTAGAATGGGTCTATTTTCTCTGGGCTCGCTCTGAGAATCCTACACTTAAAACGTGTTCAGTGCAATCGCGAATCTCTCCTCTTCCCCAGCTAACAATTTTAGGTTATAAGAACGTTTTAAAAGTTATATAAACTTTATTTCTGAATGTTCTAGGAACATTCAAAACGTCCAGAGTTTTAGACGTTGTATTAACGTTATTTCTTGGTTATAAGAACTTTATTCAAAACGTTATAAGAACGTTCAATTCTCCCGTTATATAAACGTTGTATTAATGTTCTTGCTTGGTTATAAGAACATCGTTCAAACGTCATTAGAACGTTCAATTCTCCCGTTATATAAATGTTGTATTAACGTTTTTTCCTGGTTATAAGAACGTTATTAGAAAGTTAAGAAATAAAAATTTTAGGTTATACTGGGCGCTATTCTATTCTACAATATTCACTAATGACAGTAAAATAGACCATCCTAGGTCAATTTACTGCAATTCCTCTCTCAACCAGTAGAAAATGCTTTGAACACCTGATTATGCATGAAAAAAAAAAAACGTCATAAACCGGAAAACCGGCATAATTTTGAAAAAAAATATGTGATGTACATTTTTGGTCAAACCGCCCAGCACTATCAAAGATGCTCTATTGGGTTGAGATCTGGTGACTATGGGGGCCATTTTAGTACAGTGAACTCATTTTCATGTTCAAGAAACCAATTTGAAATGATTGGAGCTTTGTGACATGGTGCATTATCCTGCTGGAAGTAGCCATCAGAGGATGGGTACATGGTGGCCATAAAGGGATGGACATGGTCAGAAACACAGCTCAGGTAGGCCGTGGCATTTAAACGATGCCCAATTGGCACTAAGGGGCCTAAAGTGTGCCAAAAAAACATCCCCCACACCATTACACCACCACCACCAGCCTGCACAGTGGTAACAAGGCATGATGGATCCATGTTATCATTCTGTTTATGCCAAATTCAACATTTTTCCAGTCTTCAACTGTCCAATTTTGGTGAGCTCTTGCAAATTGTAGCCTCTTTTTCCTATTTGTAGTGGAGATGAGTGGTACCCGATGGGGTCTTCTGCTGTTGTTGGCCACTCGCCTCAAGGTTGTGCGTGTTGTGGCTTCACAAATGCTTTGCTGCATACCTCGGTTGTAACGAGTGGTTATTTCAGTCAAAGTTGCTCTTCTATCAGCTTGAATCAGTCGGCCCATTCTCCTCTGACCTCTAGCATCAACAAGGCATTTTTGCCCACAGGACTGCCGCATACTGGATGTTTTTCCCTTTTCACACCATTCTTTGTAAACCCTAGAAAAGGTTGTGTGTGAAAATCCCAGTAACTGAACAGATTGTGAAATACACAGACCGGCCCGTCTGGCACCAACAACCATGCCACGCTCAACATTGCTTAAATCACCTTTCTTTCCCATTCTGACATTCAGTTTTGAGTTCAGGAGGTTGTCTTGACCAGGACCACACCCCTAAATGCATTGACGCAACTGCCATGTGATTGGTTGATTAGATAATTACATTAATGAGAAATTGAACCGGTGTTCCTAATAATCCTTTAGGTGAGTGTGTGTGTGTATGTATGTATGTGTATATATATATATATGGTTAATTACATTAAAATGCAATTATTATTTTATATAGTATATGTAAATAGATGTTATAAATGTTTAAATGTTGAATTTAATAAATATACAAATAATTGTCGCTTGAAATTTGTGCACATCTTATTTGCTATTATTAAATTGTAACTTATTAAATACCTTATTAATATTATTATTAAAAATATATTAATAGCAAAATACAATTAGGCTATTTTTATTTAAAATGCAAATAGTATATGCAGATGTACAAAAACATTGTGAGTTTAAAAAAAAATATTTATTAAAAATAAGTGTTGACAACTATTTGTGCACATCTTATTTGCTTATTAACTTAAACATTATTGTAATGGAAATATAAGCAAAAAATTGCTTAATTGTGTGCTTTATGCAATGTGAAAAACAGTCTCCAAAATAGCTCCAAAACTCTTGCTGTGTTTTGTGAGGTTCACCCGCTTATGTTTCTGAGGGCGTTTTCACACCTGAACCAAAGTTCACGTTTTGATACATTTTATACTTTCAGAAAGTTTTGGTTTGGTTTCACACAGCAATTATGCGAGCGCACTAAAGAACTTTACGTGACATACTTGCTTCCTGTCGTCATCATCTATGTGGGCTGCATCTTGACATTGATTGGTTTGGTCGTGCGTCTGACGTCAGCGTGTTGTCAATTCGGCGGGTAACTTTGACAACATGAATGAACAGACGCATATCGTTGCAACTTTGGAAAGTTTCTGCATTTTTGTGCGTTTTTTCCAGTTGACTTCTTATGTCATCAGACCATACTTCAATTAAAAACCTCGTCTCCTCCTCTCCCCATGTGCTAACACGGCTCATTTTTCCTGCCACCACCGGAACTTCCTGTAAAAGGTCTGAAAGTCAGAACCATACAGAAATGCTTTCACACTAGAAACAAACCAAACCTTTGTTCAGTTTGATCCGGACCGAGTATGTTTGTTGTATGTTTGTTGCTTATTACCTGATCCTTCAAACCAGGATTTCTATTGGTTAGGGTTGCTGGATTATGGCAAAGTTATAATCAAGATTATTTTGGTCAATATTGTAATCATGCTTATTTGTGATTTAAAAAAATGACTTTATTAGCTGATTTTCATAAATCAAAATTAGGGCTGGGTATCGTAACAAAATTTTCGATACCGATACCTTGACTTCGATACCGGTTCCTGAACGATACTTTTTTTGATACCAATTTTATCAATATAACATTACCTAAAAAAAAAACTTATGTTTTCAGTTTGTTGACTTTTTTACCCTCATATTTTGAGTCTGTAAAAAAGCACCAATGCTAAAGTTTTCTATGTTTCCTAATCATTTAACAACATGTATTCTTTACTTCAATGAGCTCATTGTTTCTGCCTTAACTTAATGCATTGTTTAACAATGAAACTGAATGAAAATTAATTGAAATGCATTACACACAGTCACCCCTGATAACAGATCACTCTTAATTGTGTAAAGCTCCTTTGAAACGATAGGCTATGTATTGTGAAAAATGCTATACAAATAAATGTGAATTGAATTAAATATAGGCTACTGGGGTGCGGGATATATGCCTCGCGCTCAGTACACATGAAGCTTGCGCAAAGCACTGGCAAAAGTAGCCTAATGATTATGGATGTGTCGGGAAACGATAGCAAGGAGATATTTTAATTGTTTATTAATGAACAAGTGTTTACTAAACATGTTGGCTGCAAAGATGATTATTGCGAATTTGCGATGCTGACTCGTCATCCCTGCAGTAGTGAACGCGCGCCTATATGGATTAGGTGATCAAACTATTTATTTCTAATTGTTTCATTTAAAAGTAGACATATTTTGAACATATATAGAACTATTTCTCATGTCTGTGAGGCAAGTATCCTATACGCTGAGTTTCGGTTCATTTGTGACGCGCTCCAGTTCTTGTAGTCGAAGGCGGATAAACTTTCTACTCTCAAGTGTACTCTCGTGTGCTTATGGCATCGAGTCGGGTAAATAGGTACACTTTTGATCATTTCCACATATTTTCTGTCTATCTGGGTTGGACGCTTACACACACACACACACACACTACAGCCACACGTGCGACGAGCCTCTGGGCAGCTGGGCAGCCGCGTAAACTAGTCTTTTTCCGCCACAGCCAATCATGCTGCATGTTTATTGTTTAACTGACGTTGACGAGATTAATCACTTAGGTACCAAAACTTGGTTCCGAAAAACAAGACATGTTTCGATACTCGGTAGTATCGAGGCAATTCGGTCGGTACCTAAAAAGTACCGAACTCGGTACCCAGCCCTAATCAAAATCATCATTTGCTCACCCTCATGTTGTTTTGATTGTTTTTACAAAAGGGGAAATTTGGAAAACTTTGGTGCCTATTTATTTTCATTGGGGCCTCTTGAGCTACACCAGCCACTTTATTTACCCTTGTCCTTCTAAAATAAAATTATTTAGCATGTTCTGTTTTTTATTCATTATATATTAAAATAATTTTTGCCCGTAGCTTGAAATGGAATTAGGGCTGGGTATCGATTCAGATGTCTCGATTCGATTCACAAGATTTCGATTCGGTTCACTGTCATTAATTTAAAAAAAAAAGAACAAATAATTAAACTACTAGCAATAACGCAAAAAAAAACACAGTAGAACAAAGATACAAATTAAATAAGTACATTTAATGTTTTTCAGGGAATAAAGATCGATTCGTGGATTGAGAATTGATATCGACCACATTTAAAAAAAGATTTAATTTGTATAAATTTATAAACTATTAATCGAGAAATATTTTTTTGCCCAGCCCTAAATAGAATAAAGATGTGTCCGATTACTTTGGATGTAAAAGTATGTTCTCCAGCTCATGTGGCACATTCATTTGTGGGCAGGTTACGATGTTGCATAGTTATTTTTATTTTTTCCCACAAATTCACAAGGTTGAGTAAATTGCATTCTCCCGTAGCTTTGGTGGTTTCTTTGAACCGTTTTCTATCTGTGTAAACTGTAAACACAGAAGTCTTTTTTTTCTGTTTATCATATCGTAACCGCTTATCAGAGTTTCTCAACTGGTGTAGTTTCCTCATCAAATCCACAGTAAAGAAACCAAATAGCCATTAGCTTTGTTTCAGTTCTATAAATGTACAAGAGGCATTTGATTATCTCTCATACTGTGTTTTTGGCATGTGAACCGTTGTCTAAATGAAGGCCAGGTCTGTGTGCGTCGAGCTAATTGTTCTGTTTCAGGAACATGAATCATCCCTCTGTTTATCCCTGTGCCCTTCCCTCCAAACGAGAGGGATCAGAGAGGTGGAGAGAGGAAATGATCCACACTGAACAGATTTGCAGTTTTAGGTTAAAACATGTTAAGGGTGTATGAAGATGAGACTTGAATAATGAATGTTTTAAAGTGCCCCTCTTATGTACCGTGTAATATAGCCTAGCTGTTTGTGAATATAAAAGATCTGCAAAGTTTCATAGATCAAAGTGCTGATAAATGGACAAAGCGGCTAAACATCTACTTTTACCCGCAATTAAACACTGTAGTTGTTGCTGAAGCCCGGAAGAGTTTGGTTCGTTTTGTTGAAGACGCTGTTTTCTGCTCTGTGAAAGCAAATCCACTTTCAAAGGACTCTGGCTTGTATTGATACGATAAAACTGACTCCATTGTTACTGTTTGTACAAGTGCTGAAGAAGCTCAGGAACTGAAATTCAGATATATTACAAGGCGTTTTGTTTCCAACACGCGCTGTAAGCAGTAGACAACAATAGACTGACCAATCAGAGCAGAGACAAACCTTTGTCGAACCTTTTAGACACTGTGAGGAAAGAGGAGATGCTGCAATGTATTGTGCGGATATTATTGAAGTGTTTTTTGATATTGGATGCATGTAAACCTATTGTTGGAAGCCTGCAGAGCAAAATTATAAACCTTTATAATACCATATGAGGACTTTAAGTGTAACTTAACTTTGGCACAACATACAATGATCAGTTCAAGAACATTTATTTAGAAAGTAACTTGGCTCAATTCTAATGTCAAAGCTTTCTACTTTCTTAAAGCTGTGCATGTTGAATGCATGGAATACATGATTGTCTTATCTTTCTTTCTTTCTTCCTTTTGCATATACAGCGGACATTATCTCAACCGTTGAATTTAACTATTCTGGGGAGTTACTAGCCACAGGAGACAAAGGGGGAAGAGTCGTCATATTTCAGAGAGAACAGGAGGTGATGCAAACCAAAGAATTTTTTTTAGTTTTTTTTTAGAATGTGTGACAATAGATGTGTCAACTAGTGTGTTCAATGTTTCTCTTCACAGAGTAAAAACCGCCCACTCTCAAGAGGGGAATACAACGTGTACAGCACTTTTCAGAGTCATGAGCCTGAGTTTGATTACTTGAAAAGTTTAGAAATAGAGGAGAAGATCAATAAAATCAGATGGCTCCCACAACAGAACGCTGCACACTTTCTCCTGTCCACAAATGGTATGAAGAGTAAATTGTGCTTTTGCTGCTGCTTTCTTTTTGTTCTATCATTCAAAAGTTTGGGGTCGTTAAGATTTATTTATTGTAAAGTACTTGATACTTTTTTACAGCAAGGATGCATTCAAGGTAGTGTTGGCCATTTCGCAGCGGCTTGCAATATGAAGCTATCTTGTAAAAGCATTAGATCCCTCCCTCCAGTGCGCTCTAAAGCCACACCAACTTCAAAACACATGGTCACACACAGACGGAGCAGATTCAGCAAAGCCTCACGAGAGACAGCATTAAATTACCTCATGTCTCAAAGCACATAACATTACAGTAATAATGACCGTAAACAACTTGCAAAGCTCTGACTTGTACCAGCTGACTGCTGCAGATTAATTTCGCCATTGATAGTGTTGCCAGAGAAACGCATAAATCCAAGTGTGAGGATGTGAAGAGCTCCGGGTCACGGAATGCTATCTTGTAACTAGGTTGCGACATGGCGTGAACGCAGCATAAGCTCGTTGTTTTGTTTTTTTGCAATGATTGGATGAACATTTTTCGGTCCTAAACGTTCCATAGAAGATATATGTAAAAAAAATATATATGTATATGATTTTTTTTGTGTGTGAGCTTGGTAATAATAATATACTTTTTTTCAAGAAGGTAAAAAATCATACAGACCCCAAACTCTTGAATGGTATATTTTCTGTAGATGTTCCCAAAGTATTAGAGCTGCCTACCTAGACAGTATTGTGATCATCCTGACAAAAATATAATGTATTTTGCACTGATTAAAGGAAAACATGGTTGCGTTTTGGCTCCTTTTTAGCTCACTATGTTTTAGATATGCAGTTTGTCTTTTACTGATTTGTATACTTTTCTAATCAAAAAGACAAAACCATTAAACTATGGAAGATTAGTGAAAGGGACAAACGAGCAGAAGGATACAACCTTAAAGACGAAGACGGAAGACTGCGAGATCCGTTTCGAATCACATCACTACGGGTTAGTCTGTCTCTTTTATTCCCATGACATTCTGAGTGCAGCCAGTATCTGTGTAGTGAAGCAATGGGTTTTAGTTAATAAATATTGAATTCATATAAAAATAATTAAAATAAAACTTAAAAGTAAAATTGCATTGTTTTCCTGCATATCATGTGACCATTAACTGACATCATAAAACTGTGAACATGTAAATGTGTTGTTAAATTATGGAAATATTAACTTAAAAGAAAATGTTTTAGGTCAAATGGGTTCGGCTGACAAAAGAGTTTTGGAAACTCAGACTTATTTTAAAACCTTAATTGTAAAGTGTTCAAAACTCTCTTTGGAACTAGTTATAATCATATGTTTGTTTATTTTTATTGCATCACAATATGGTTGCGAAAATTATTAAAGATCATAATCAGCCTTAGAAATTAATCTAGGATGGGAGAGACAAGATGCAATTTGTTTTTCCTTTTTACATTGTGGTACATATTTAAAATAAATATGAATGACATTTAGAATGTAAATGCATTTAAATGTTTTTTTGGTTTAATATTTCATTAAGTAACTCTGGTTGTCTTGCAGGTTCCTGTGCTGATGCCGATGGACTTGATGGTGGAAGCCAGCCCCCGCAGAATATTTGCAAACGCACATACATATCACATCAATTCCATTTCAGTAAATAGTGATTATGAAACATACCTTTCTGCAGACGACCTCAGAATAAACCTCTGGCATTTAGAAATCACAGATAGAAGTTTTAGTATCCTTTATGTGATCTGTGACTTCTTTAATTGACATGTCCTCCCTGAATTTATTTTGCTATAGAGGTTTTTATTTAAATTTCTATTTGTGCTTCAGTAGTCATAATTAAGTTTCCATGACCACTTCCACCTTTAGAACTAAACTGGCTGTTTTATTTGCTGCTGTAGCTTATGTAAACAGATGAAATAAGGTTAAGTGTTTGGGTTTGTGCACTCACCCTTGCCCATCCTTTAAAGGTGTAGTAAGCAATTTCTGAAAAAACACTTGATATTGAAATAACACCCAAACAAACACACCCCTCCCTTCATTTCCCTGTCCACAAAAAACTGGAAACCCTATGCAACACAGGAAACCACTAACATCAGACAGCTTGCGCAAGTATGGGTGAATCAGCTGTGATTCAACAACATCATAGCACATCTTGGTTCTTTGAAACAGCAATATTACTCTCGAATCGAGCAGAAACAAAGCAACCTGTTTTCATGCCTTCCTGCTCTCTAACGTATCTCCAGCGCTGGAAAGTTGTTCCTATATTAACGCGGGTCCTTGCTCTTGTTTGATTGTACCCCTTCTTCCAATAATACTCTGATCTTTTCCTCTTTGGTAATTTCTCAGCTATCTCTTTCTAAACTATCTTTTTAAAGAATTTCTTAGAAATCGCTTACTGCACCTTGAATAATGATCTCTTTGCAAAGCCTGAATTATGCTGCGACAGGTTCTTGAAACAATATAACCAAGGCCTAAAATGAACACTCGCCAAGCGTCAAATATGTAAAAATCGATGTAAAAATTGACGTTGGCGAGTATATGAAACGGTGTCAATCACCTGTTGGCCGGTAACATTTTTATGAATTTTTACAATGCAAAATTGTGAGAACGTGAAAAAACGTGAACAACGCTCGGGACAGTTAACGGGGCAGTGTTGGATCTTCACGAAAGTTTAAGCCTCACCAATTTAAATATTTAAGTTCAAGAAGACATGAAAGGGAACTCAATTCGTTACTCGTGCTGTGTGGGAAGTTTTCTGTGCGCAAACATCCGAAGTTTGTATTCAAAAAGTTGAGAAATGAAACGCATGTGTAACAGTATTTGTATATTGGATCCGTGCATTAGCACTTAAAGTGACAGCGGCCTAATATTCCTGCACTGTGTGTGTTTTTAATGTTAATCAGTTAACAAAAGACAAAGAACAATCACATATTTCTTTTGACTGAATAACATTTGTAACTTTAAAGGGTTAGTTCACCCAAAAATGAAAATTAAGTCATTAATTACTCACCCCCATGCTGTACCAACCCCGTAAGACCTTCGTTCATCTTCGGAACACAAATGAAGATATTTTTGATTAAATCTGAGAGCTGGATCACTGCTACATAGGCTGCCAGAGGGAATGAAACTTGACGGCCCAGAAAGTCATTAAAGAAAATGTTTAAATATTCCATGTGCCTACAGTGGCTCAACTATAAGTTTATCAAGCGACGAGAATACTTTTTTTCCGAAAAAAAAACATAATAACGACTTTATTCGACTATTCCTTTTCATTCCTTGTGGGCCTGAGACGAGAGTTCAAGAGATTTCCACGACGCATGCGCGAGAACTGAACAAGAAGTATTAGAAGAAGAACGTTCTCTTCTCAGTTCTCGCGCATGCGTCGTGGAAATCTCTTGAACTCTCGTCTCAGGCCCACAAGGAATGAAAAGGAATAGTCGAATAAAGTCGTTATTATGTTTTTTTTTCGGAAAAAAAGTATTCTCGTCGCTTGATAAACTTATAGTTGAGCCACTGTAGGCACATGGAATATTTAAACATTTTCTTTAATGACTTTCTGGGCCGTCAAGTTTCATTCCCTCTGGCAGCCTATGTAGCAGTGATCCAGCTCTCAGATTTAATCAAAAATATCTTCATTTGTGTTCCGAAGATGAACGAAGGTCTTACGGGGTTGGTACAGCATGGGGGTGAGTAATTAATGACTTAATTTTCATTTTTGGGTGAACTAACCCTTTAAGGACTTATCTACGTTTCATGGCTGGTAAAAAAATGTGCTTGGCCGGTAAATTTTTTGAGGCCAACGGCCATTGGCAGGTGTGGCAAGAAGTTAGTTTTAGGCCCTAAATATAACCCTTTTAACAATTGTATTTTATTGTAAAACATAAAAAAATGTAATATTGAAGGCATTGGCCAATCTGAATATATTTTAAATGTCAATTAGAAAACATCCTCTAATCATCTTTTTCAACCACGTTTTTGTTCTAGAAGTTTAGAAAGCCAAATCCCCAAATAATGACCAAGGCCTGCAGCGGTGACGTCTCAACCATTTTAAAGTGTGTGAACTACTTTCTGTTGGTTTCCTTTATGGTTTCCCCCCTCAGACATTGTAGATATTAAACCAGCCAATATGGAGGAGCTGACGGAGGTGATAACGGCAGCCGAGTGTCACCCACACCAGTGTAACGTCTTTGTATACAGCAGTAGTAAAGGAACCATCCGCCTGTGTGACATGAGGGCCGCCGCGCTCTGCGATAGACATAGTAAATGTGAGTATTTGAAGTCAGTCTCTTCCGTTTGTTTATTTTTTTTAATCTAATCTCGCATCTCTTTATTTTCCATCAGATGGAGAGTCTGAACTTTTTGTGTGAGAATTTTGCTAAAAATAAAAAGATCAGACTCTCTCCCTAAAAGGCTGTGGAGAGTTCCCGTTTTGTCGTCTTTTTGCAGTGTGTTTCCAGTGTTCCATGTCAGCAGGGCCTTGTGTTACGTAATCACTGGATTATGTAATTAATCGGACTCTCTGTTCTCAACTTCCAGACCAACCTCATTCCAGACCAACAAAGCAAAACGGCAAACTCTGGCCATTTACTTCGTCAAATCCACTCGTTTCAAAACACTGCAAATGCATAAAAGTGAAGTGTTTGGATGGAATAAATGGACTTGGTTTTCTACTGTCTTTTACTTCATAATGTGCAGTATGCACTGTATACAACCAAATATTCTTCTTACAAAAGGGAAATGGGACAGTATAATTTGACATGATCCTTTAGAAATCATTCTCGTATGCTGATTTAGTGCTGAAGAATTTTTTTTTTATCACAGTTGAAAGCAGCTGTGCTGTTTAATATTTTTGTGGAAACAGACTTTTTTTCAAGATTCTTGGGTGAATATAAAGTTCAAAAGAACAGCATTTAATTGAAATATATGTATTTTGCAACTTTAAATTGATTAAAAGTAGGAGGAAATCTATTTATAATGCATTTAATGCAATATAAGTATTCATTTCTTTCTAGAAATAAAATCTTACTGACTGCAAACTTTTTAATGGTAGTGTACTTGTGCATTGTGCACTACACAATTTTACATTTTCTACTCAAACAAGCTGCAACATTTGAGCTGTAAGTGAGAAATGTCAACAAAAATATTGTGGTTTTGTTATTCCAAAGTTTTTGAGGAGCCAGAAGATCCCAGCAGCCGGTCGTTCTTCTCAGAAATCATCTCCTCCATATCCGACGTCAAGTTCAGCCACAGCGGTAGATACATGATGACCCGCGATTATCTCTCCGTTAAAGTTTGGGACCTGAACATGGAGAACCGGCCCGTAGAGACCTACCAGGTACTGTAGAGATCTGATCGTAACGATAACTGGCATTCCAGAGCATGTCCGGTCATGTTTCGCACATTTCCAGAACATGGTGTTGCACGTCTTAAATTATTACATTCTTCAAATAGTGCCGGCACCTCCCCAAAGTTTCACACCGTGCTTAAATGTGTCTTATTTTTTTTGAGAGTGATATGTTTTTTGCTTATTCCCATGTGCTTCTCTGTTTCAGGTACACGAGTACCTACGTAGCAAGTTGTGCTCGCTCTACGAGAACGACTGCATTTTCGACAAGTTTGAGTGCTGTTGGAACGGTTCAGACAGGTGCGAAACTGTATTACATGAGGGTGAATGTGGAGGTTTTCAGAACGCTTCTCCCCACATGCTCTTTATAAGTCCCATTCCTACAGTTCCATATTTTAAAGCAGTTTATCCTTCCCAATAATGTGACAACCCTTATCATATATGTATATGTAGACTGAAAACATTTGGGTTTGACATCAAAAGATGAATGAGACAAGAGATCAACATTTCAGCTTTTATTTCCAGGTATTTACATCTGAATCTGATTTACAACTTAGAAGATATAACCTTTTGGTTGAACCCACCCTTTGCTCATGTGACCAAAAGTATTGGAACAGATTAACTTAATATAGGTTAAAGTGAATAAGACTTAATATTTAGTTGCAAATCATTTGCTTGAAATAACTGCATCAAGCCTGTGACCCATTGACATCACCAAACTTTTTCGTTCTTCTTTTGTAATGTTTTTCCAGGCTTTCACCCCCAGCCTCTTTCAGTTGTTGTTTGTTTTGGGGGTTACTCCCTTCAGGCTCTTTTTTAGCAGATAAAATGTGTACTCTATAGGGTTTAAGTCTGAGATTGACTTGGCCAGTCTAAAATCTTCCACTTCTTGCCCCTGATGAACTCCTTTGTTGTTTTGGCACTGTTTTGGGTCGTCATCTTGCTGCATGATGAAGGATCTCCCAATCAGTTTGGTTGCACCTTTCTGTGAATTGGCAGACGAAATGTTTCTGTACACTTTAAGTTCATTTTGCTGCTGCCATCATGTGTTACATAATCTTTTGGTGTAGCCTCTGTACTTTTTTTCATGAAGTCTTCTGCGAACAGTAGATTGTGATCCCTTCACTCCTGCCCTCTGGTGGTTGCTGCTGATGTCACTAACAGTGGTTTAGGGTCTTTCTTTACAGCTCTCACAATGTTTCTGTTGTCAACTGCTGATGTTTTCCTTGGTCTACCCATTGGAGGTCTGATAGTTAGAAACCACTGGTGTACTTTCTTCCTCAGGACATTCCAAGTGGTTGTACTGGCTATGGCCAATGTTTGTGCAATGGCTCTGATTGGTTTTCTCTCAGCTTCACAATTGCTTGTTTTTCACCCATAGACAACTTTCTATGTTGGTTACACGTTTAACTATAAATGTAGTCTGTACAGGCAAAACCCAAATCTGAAACTGATTATTCAAACAATAAATGGCACTCACTGAATGTCTGCGTTCAATGTAATAGGGCACACCGGGGCAAGAAAACATACCTGTCAGTCAGTCACATGTTCCAAACTTTTGGTCACATGAGCAATGGGTGGGTTGTGTATCAGATCCAGATGTAAATACCTGGAAATAAAAGCAAAAATGTTGATCTCTTGTTTCCATATTCATTTTTTGATGTCAAACCCAAATGTTTTCAGTCTACAGAAAAAATAAAGGAATTGGCCTCGCTGTTCCAATACTTTTGGAGGGGAGTGTATATAGCTATTTATTATTAATTTAATTTTTATATATATATATATATATATATATATATATAAAATATTTACTATTGATTTCAGCTATTCATTTTTATTTTAAAATTTTAATTTCATTTTAATTTGGTTTTTCTGGCTTGAGTTCTTTGGAGGGTGGAAGCAAGTCTTGTATATGAGGAAAAAATGTATTTAGCTTAGATTTGTCAATATTACAGGAATCACAACAATTTGTGTGGAGGGCATATTTGTGCATATTTGTAAAGACTGGATAATGGTATTCTTGTTAAATATTTGAATGTATATAAAACTCATTCAAAATTAAATGGAAGATACTTGGTAAGTTTTTATGATAATATTTACTTTAATGATATGCAAGAAAAAAGGTTCCAATTTGTGTTGAAGTGGTACCTCAATATTTCTGATGGGACTGAAAGAATCACTGAATCAGGCTTTTAATGTAGTTAAAACCAATAGTTTGAAACCATTCAAGCCTACAAATCAGATGTCCTGCAGCAAAACCAATGCTTAACAGCGTTTAAGATGCAAACAAAGGCTCGACCAGTGGCGTGACTGATTGAAAACAGTCATTATTTTACATTTGGTTGTGCAGAAATTCTCAAACTCAAGAGCCTTTTGAGACTGCATTTAGGTAACCTAAACTTTACAATAAGTAAATGGTGACTAATCTTTATTCTTTTCCTCCTCCTCAGTGCCATTATGACGGGTTCCTACAACAACTTCTTTAGGATGTTCGACAGGAACACACGCAGGGACATCACACTGGAGGCGTCGAGGGAGAACAGTAAACCCCGTGCTATGCTCAAACCCCGCAAGGTCTGCACCGGCGGCAAACGGAAGAAAGACGAAATCAGCGTGGACAGCCTGGACTTCAACAAGAAGATCCTACACACCGCCTGGCACCCGAAAGAGAACGTCATAGCTGTGGCCGCCACCAACAACCTGTATATATTCCAGGACAAACTTAATTAAAAAAAAAAAAAAAAGAAAGAGAGTGATTTAAAAACCAAGAAGAAACAAAAATCAAGAAAAAAGAAACATCCCCTCCTCCCCGTTTCCCCCGGCCCAGGTCGGAGGACACTCAAGAAATCTCGTACTTTGCTTAGTCGTTAATTCTGTAAGAGAAATATGGCCCCGTTGTCATCCTGACAAAGAAGTGAAGCACTTGTTTTTCACATGTAGTCAAGGAAGTTGAGAGACATTGTATATTTTGGAAAAAGCCCTCTTTGGGAGGGCGTCAATAATTTAAAAAATAAAATAAAAGCAGAGGTGAAGGCCAATTTCAACCAACCCTCCAGCGGCACCAATCCGCATTCAGACCAGATCAACTTCGCAAAAGTCGCACATGTAGTCATCTTTCGGCTGAGCCTTAAGTTTTTATGATTTGACGACCAAAAGTACGGAAACGCACGAGGATGAGTAACGTCTCGCTGTCAATCGTATGTACTCGCTGTTCGACTTCGAAATTCAGGCCTTCATGAGCGTTTGTTTATTGCCTGTTAACATTCCTTCCCCTGGCCCGACTCTCAGGCCTTGATCTTCTACCTTTTAAGCACTTAAAACAGGTCTCCAATTTGGTCAGTGGACAGCTTCTTGTTTCTGTTTTCTTTCGTTTTTACTTTTGTTCTGTTTTTATACCTTTTTTCTTTTCTTGTTTTCTCATGCATAATATCTACTCACTGACTGTATCTATATATTACACCCTCTGGTGTCAAACCACTTAATAAAAGTAACATAACTACAAAGACAAAGCGTTTTTACATTATGGGCAGGTATGTATGAATTTTATGTTCTATATTTGCATGTAATCTGCATATGTAGATTTGGAGCGCCAGTGGTTAAAATGTGAAATCATCCTGCTGAACCTGTATCGGCAGCATTATTGGGGAATTCAACCCCAAAAAACATGGAATTTACCAAATGAAATGACGCAAACTAAATAGATTTGTTTTTGGCCTCGATTTTAAGATTTCACTTGCTTGTGTGTCGGAGGAGTCTAAAGACGACATCAAACTAAACGTAATTCCCTGATAATGAGCCGGTTGGGAAGCAAATCTCCATGTTGTACTACTTGAATTTGCATTTGCACTGTTTGAATGAGGACATTGGCCATAAGCATCAGTATTGCCGTCTGATTTGATTTAGATCTTGTTTTTATTTTGGTATTAGTTATTTTTCTTTCTCGTTTTTCTTTTGTAAAGGGATTCTACCGCCTTAAGTCTGTCCTAAAATAATCCTCACCTGATAACCTTGAGGACTAGATGATCTCGACATCAAGTCGCCCGGCTACCTTACCCACGATTCTTCCTACATGCACTATTTGTCCTTCTAGCACTCCGTTTGTCCGTTCATGTGCTGCTACGGTTCTTGCGGCTTAGTATTTGGACACTAATATACAAGATATTGGACGGTCGGCGTAGAATACTCAAATTGAAACCGATGTGTCGAGTGCCTCTAGAGACAAAACTGGCTTTCCTCCAGTCATTCGAAGTTCGCACCAATGTTGAGATACTCCTTATGCTCAATTCTTGCGCAAAAGAAAAAGTTGCGCAGAAATTGACCTAAGCGGATTTATCGTGCATCAGGATGTGGTTTAAAGAAACCGGTGACAACAGTTTGTGCGCTGCTGAATTTTGACATGCGGCTGCAAAACTGATGTCAAAATGACAAACGTAACTTAACGGTTGACAAGTGCAAAGTTGTTGTATAGCTGATTGTGACGCTCTTCAAATATGGGAACTTAAGGGTCGGTTACGTACTCAGACCTTCTTCCTTGTTAAATGATGATGATGATGATGATGATAACATTGTGAAAGTGTACACTTGTTTGATTATTTTTGACCAAAGTTAAATAAAATTTTAATTGTGTTTATCTGAATCAACACACTGGCCAACACTTATTTAAATAATTTCAGGTAGACTTTACAAACGTTTTGTCTATGTTCAGTGTAAATATGGTACGTATACTGGTTCCTATTAAAAAGTGTCTAATGATAACTGTGTAAAACTTGGGTATGGTTCAAATTCATGTCAACCAATTGGTGGGTAACATCCCGTTCTCTTAGAAATGTGTCCTGTTATCTTTAAGTCAAATTAATGTTGGTAAGTTTAATTCACAGATGCATTGCTTTCTCATTCTCTATTGATCCACATTCATAATCGCCATTTTAAACTATAGTTTTCAGGACAGTGCATTAGAGATGTTGTCATTGTGCAAAATTACCAACCGAAAACAACAGCATCCACTTATTTTGAAATGCCTTGGACTGTAACATGTATATACTGCTGTTGAAATATTGAGATGAATCAAGAATTTGTTTAACAAAAATTCTGTCATCATTCGCTCTCAAGTTGTTCCAAACCTGTGAAGTGAAGTTTGTTCTTCTGTTGAAAATAAAGGAAGATATTTTGAACAATGTTGGTAACCAAGCAGTTTCTGGTCCCATTGACTTCCATAGAATAGAGAAGAAGAAGAAAAAACAACAGTGAGGAAGTCTATAAGGACCAGAAACGTTCTTCAAACTATCTTCTTGAGGGAGAGTAAATAATGACAGTTCATTACCCAATGAACTATCCCTTTAATATAAGTAATAATTCTTAAAACACAGAATCCAGAGGAAGTAGTTGGCAGACATTTATTTCTGTTGATTCCCTGTGTTGATACAAAACCATTATGAAATTGACATGTACACTGAATACGATTTTTAAAGACTACACAACATGCACAAATTTTACAATATTTCCCTTACACTCCTGCCTGATTCATTAACAGTTTTATTTAAGGCAATCTTCGGGCTGGAACCCTGACCTTTCAGATAAACATCAGTGAAGAACATCTACAATTCAGGTGAGCTCTAAGGCAAAATTAAATCAACAACATTAGTAAAATCTCTTAAGTTAAGCTGGAAGAATATTGTACATTTATTTGTGATTTCAATTGACATTCAGATCAGAGTTGATATGGTACTCGACTTTTGGCTAGTATTTACTAAGGACAGTTGCTGTTGTGTGTGTGTGTGTATATATATATATATATATATATATATATATATATATATATATATATATATATATATATACACTGTGCACAGCCTGATACCCAAAGCAAAGGTCTGGTTTTTTGGTGTCTGGAACATCGTACATGCAGAAACAACTTCAAGATACAGCAAAATGGACCTTTGACAAGGTAAAACAAGTCATATACTTTGTTATATCATCAAATATTGAGAATTAGCATTCGATAGATACGATCCCTGTTTTTAATGGGGTAGAAAGTTAAATCTCCCAATTCACAGTCTTAAGTTTCAGGTACCATCTCTGGAGATCCAGCATCTCATGATCCACTCGTCCTTTCCTCTCTCATCCCTTCTTTTATGATCCTCTCAATATTCTTAGTAGTCTTGGTACGAGTAAATACGAAATTATGAGGATGCAGTACATCTAATTCTATCAGGCATGTGCCCGTAAGTCTAGCGTAGCCTTCTCTGCGCTGACGGCCCTGTAATGGACTGGCATTACATGTCCATTTGGAGAGGAATTATGGGAAAGGCCAGTGGAATACACTAGGGAAGAGAGACAAAGCGTCTCACAGCAGGGGAGAGGAAATGTGTCATGTGACCTTGCCCTATCTGCATCTACACGAGCACTTATTCACGACAAAGCATCTGAGATGGTGGATGTGCGTATATGAGATTTGTCTTGTTTCTTGGCTTTTCCTGCTCCCTCAAAATGTGCCAGAAGTAGTAATACGCCTTCCGATGTACACCCTATAAAGAAGAAATGAATATCAGATGGAGTTAGTGGTATACGTAAGAACATGAATACTAGTATTAATTTATCATGAAAATGAATAACTCTCAGCTCTTCCAACTTTCTCCTCCAGGTTGATTTTTCCGTAAATCATTGGACTTGTTTTTGCATCAGCAGAGATGTGAGCCGTCAGTGGAAAACTGCTAAGTCATACTAACCGCCTGTAGAGCACACTAGCATGCATTCCAGCACGCAGACCCCATCCATCCGCGGGACTCAAAAATAGCCCTTTGTGTTACTATAAAATATTGTCTCTGCGGATAAATACAAGGCTTAAAAACATTGGGTGGTTGATTATTGGTAACTACCCACAACTCTCTAAAATATTCAGTTCCCTATATATGGCTCAGGATCCCCCTTAAATGTAAGTTCATAGGATTTCTTTATTTTGTTGTGTGACAGGAAAAATGTATGTGATCTGACCGCTACCGGGCAAAAGTTTGGAAACGGTAAGGTTTTTTAAAGATGTCTCTTAATCTCACCAAGGCTGCATTTATTTGATCAAATACAGTGAAATATTATTACAATTTAAATTAACTGTTTTTTGTTGTAAAATATTTTGAAATGTTATTTATTCCTGTGATGCAAAGCAGAATTTTCAGCAGAATTACTCCAGTCTTCAGTGTCACATGATCCTTCAGAAATCATTCTAATATGCTGATTTGGTGCTCAAAAACATTTCTTAATATTTGTATGTTAAACACAGTTTCCACAAAAATATTTAGCGGCACAACTGATTTTTTTTCAGGGATTCTTTGATAAATAGAAAGTTCAAAAGAGCAGAATTTATTATAAATGTAACTTTTTTGTAATATTTATCAATTTTATAAATCTCTTTACTGTATCAATTTAATTTATCTTTGCTAAATAAGTTTTTTTTTCTGTTTTTTTAAATCTCACTTTAAACTTTTGAATCGCAGTGTATCAGGATAAAAAAAACTTAAGCAGTTAAAACTGTTTTCAACATTGATAATAAGAAATTATCTTAATCTTATAATGATTTCATGTGAAAGATCATGTGACATTGAAGACTGTAATGGCTGCTGAAAATTCAGCTTTGGATCACAGGAATAAATTAAATTTTTAAAATATATTACAACCGAAACTAGTTCATTTAAATTATTTCATAGTATTATTGATTTTAGTGTATTTTTGATCAAATAAATACAGCTTTGGTGAGATTAAGAGACATCTTTCAAAAACATTAAAAAACCTTCATGTTTCCATACCTTTGACTGTGTGTGTGTGTGTGTGTGTGTGTGTGTGTGTGTGTGTGTGTGTGTGTGTGTGTGTGTGTGTGTGTATATATACATGCATATATCTTCAATGCACAATCAAAAATGTTGATTAGATCTATTCATCTTCAAATGTTGACTACTGAGATTCATATTTATATATATGAATCTCAGTAGTCAACATTTGAAGTGGATCAAAACCTTTCATCAAAGTTATACATGAACTTTTATATATGCACAGACACACAGCATAATATAGTATATCAGTAATACTGAAATAACACTGAAGGCAGCATTGTTAATGTTTTTTTTTTATATAATTATATATATAAATTTTGAATAGTTTGTTTATAGCATAACAATACTGACACTTAAAAAGTGATTGGTACAAAAGTTACACACTGATATACTAGGGTAACTTTAATACTAAGATTCAAGGGTTTGTTTAAATGTACTCACCCGAGACCCACAGCAAGGATGTGTGAAAGGACGAGCGAGGGCAGGAAGACTTTGAGGAATTCTGCAGAGAAGATTCCTCCCTTCTTCATCACACTAGTGTTCCTCATGCTGAGTGTGCTGGAACGCTTCGGGTGCCTCAGCAGAAATTCCCTACAAAGGCAAAATTTACTGTGATGGGTTTGACCTTACTCATTACTGTTGAGATGCTGTTACGTTGGCTTATTAACAGTATTAAATTGTATGTTTTCTAAAAATGTATGTACTTGGGTGGCAAGTTTTCCGGTCGGCTCGACCAGTCCCAGATCCAGTCTGCATTTTTCTTCATCAGGATCTCCACCTCTCTTCTCCTCTCCAAATAGTCTTCCTCTGACTTAAACCAGACCACAACAAAGTAAGGGGCCGTTCACGCAGATTGTGTTTTACATTCCATTACTCGTGTCATAAATTGGATTATTTTATTTAAATGTATTAGTCTGTAATCTTGTAAACTAATCCTGGTTACAGCGGTCTTCGGGGTTCCTACACCTACTGACTAATAAATGTCCATGAATTGTATTTGACTTTGCTGGGTTATAAAAATAATTTTATAGAAATGGTCCTACTATATTAGGTGTGTTTAGTATGTACTTGCATTAAAAAAATTATTGTTTGGTATTGTGCGGTATTGCAAAACACTTGCTGCTATTGAGGTGGGAAACAGTTAAGGTTTGGTGTTATGGTTAGGTTTAAGGGTGAGTTAGGGGTGTAATTATAGAAATTAGTTATAGATGCATGTACACAGTATTGCATCAATATCAGGTAACACTAACACTTTATTTTACATGTAGTTACTGTAGTAATAACTATAAATTATTCATAATTGCATGCAACTAAACTAAAACCAAACCCAAATCCTAACCCTATACTAAGTACATGTGATTACATAGTACTTAAATGCATAATTACACGTGCTACACTTTATTTTAAGGTGTCCGTGATACAGATATCATATGCATTGTATCAAATTATTAATTTAAATGTTAGTACATAGTAGTTAAAAAGATACATGCGCACATATAAAGGTTTTTTTTATGGAGCACTCACAAAGAGCATTTTCTAACTGATTATACATGTATAAAAATATTATGTATCTCTTATAGAATTTTCCACAAGTTTTTTTATTTTTATTCATTTACGTGACTTTCTTTCAGGTCAGAAAACCACTATTTTAAATCCCCTGATGATTCTACATTTATCTTGACAATAAAAGTGTACATTAAAGCAGTAGTAAACCTGCACTAGTACAATTCAATTAAATTGGTGGTATAATGCCCTTTTTTACAATATGTAAAATAAGTTTATGTTGTCCCCAGAGTGTGTATGTGAAGTTTTAGCTCAAAATAAAACAATTAAACAATTAAAATTGTCCCTTTTTGAGGGTCAGTAAAAACATGTATTTTCATTTGTGTCCCTTTAAATGCACAGAGGGCGGAGCTTTGTGTGTGTGTGTGTGTGTGTGTGTGGACATGCACTAAAATGTCAGAAACTGTTCTGCCTTTTATGTTTAAACTGGAGTCGGACAATGATGGAGAGACTCAAGAAGAAGTGACAACATGTAGAATGCAACAGGACGTTTCTGAATGGTTAGTTGATGAGTTTATGCTCTTGATGTGGAGTTAACTATCTTCAATTGACATATTCCGTCATGATACTCTATAAATCGCTCGTGTGGGAACTGTTGCAAGATACAGAGTGACATGCTATTGCATTTGTGTTATGACATTTTACATTTACATTTATTCATTTAGCTGACGCTTTTATCCAAAGCGACTTACAATTGCTATATTTCAGAGGTCGCACGCCTCTGGAGCAACTAGGGGTTAAGTGTCTTGCTCAGGGACACATTGGTGTCTCACAGTGGATTCAAACCCAGGTCTCTCACACCAAAGGCATGTGTCTTATCCACTGCGCCATCACCACCCAATTATGAACTATGAACTGTATTCCATGTGAAAATGCGTAAGTGACAGCTTGAGCAGACTCACAAATGTGCTCTACTACAACAACTCTTCCTCTTCTCAACATGGACTGTGTGTTCCCCGGGGCGGGGTTTATGTAAATTTTGGGGTTAGTGATGTCACTAACCCGGGAGGAATGTTGTGTAGTCCCTACCAGCCGTTTGTTGAAGTCCTTAAAAAAATGTCTTTAAAAGTAAATATCTTCCTTTGATTTGAACTTTGATGTTGTAACTTTGCAGACATTGTTTATGCTCAAACGGCAACATTACACACTAACTAAAGTTAGAAAAGTCAAATCATAATCAACCACCTCTTTAAGTCATGACAAGCTGCTAATATCTACCTGTGAGCTGTTCTTTTCTCCAGAACTGTGGACCTCGGAGCCCCTGCGCAAGTGTGAAGGAGTCTGTGATCTTGGAGGACTGGTGAGATTCCCAAATTTATATAATTTATTCATATACATTTATTATTTTATCATAACATGCTTATCCTATCAAATTAACATCTCGGAATCTTACGGTATTCTAATCTCAGTGCAGTTTATGCACTAAATTAAAATCTGGTCAGACTGACCTATCACATGGCAGGCTTCCTCTTGAGCTGCTCCTGCCCGACTCGTGCTGTGCTTCCAGAAGCATCTTCTCCAGGTCTCCACTAGGGGCGGTGCTGGCGGCCTGTTCCTCCGTTCCTCCTTTAGGACTGCTGCCGCCTCCATTGTTAAAATGCAGCTCCACCCAGGAACCTGCAGGAAAAAGACAAATCATTTCTAGGTCTTTGTTTTTAGTGTTGCATGCAGATTTAAAGTCACCATGATTTTTTTTTAAATGGAAAATTGCAGTATTGATTATAAAATGATTTATCTATGCACATTATTTTAATTAATGTGCCTCATACTCTTTAGTCAAAGTAACTTCCCCCTCCCTCTTGCAGCAACATCTATTCTCTGATGATGTGTTTACTGGCGCGAGGGCGGGGCAACCTGTCACTTACATGAGATCCACCAATAGCAAACCAAAACAATCCAATGAATTCCCGAGGGACAAGATCAAGTCTCCACCCAACATTTTCTTTCTAGTTTGTAAAGCCGTTTTATTCCAATGTCACAATAGGGAAGATTTCATGCTGACTTTATCTACAGGCCATTGTTTTTTAGCCTCTTTTTATTTTTTTTATTTACTTCTAATGTTGTCCACTCCTCACCTTTTGTTTGTTTTTTTATGTTTGTTTATATATATATATATATATAGCCTATATGCCATTGTCTTTCAAGAATCAGTGTATTGCAAGCATGTCATAACCAGTTATGAATATAAGTGCATCAAGTGCAATTATGTTTTGCAATTCAGTGTATTACAAGCATCACATGTCATAGTGACAAACCAGTTGTTTTAACCATATTTTATCGACAGGACATGATATTGAAAACTGGGTTGGGCATGAATCAGTGATCATGACACAGCGACCAGAATATCCAGAAAAGCAGAGGACATGCCAGCACTTGAGACTCAACACAGCAGAAAGAGGTAAACAGAACTCTGGCTAGAAATAGCTCATGATATCAGGTCATTTTTTTTCACTCATCATCCAATGAAATCAGGCTTTGTAATACCCACCTCTTTCAAGTAGTCCGCCTCCTTTCTGTGAATCGGTTCGTTCAGACAACTCGTTTCAAGGAACCGGTTAAAATGGTTTAGTGAATCTTTACGTCATCCCGTGATTCCATTGCTTATTATTTACGTAATAATAATAAGGATTTTTTTTAATCAACATTAAACTTTCATTCAACCCTAGGTTTGATGTTTTAATAAAATGTGACTGGTCACAACCAACGTGTTGATTAGACTGCCAAAAAAAATCGTCAACATATTCATTATGTATACATTGTTAATTCGGCTCATTACGATTCAGATATGTTCGAAAGAGGCGGTTCTCCGTTCACTGAGTCGGCGAGTTGCAGAATCGAAAACGGTTCAGTTTAATTCCTGAACAAAATGTTCATAACGGTTCTGAGAACCGGTTCAGTGAAGAGATCCGACACTAAAGAATGATTCCTGCACGAATTGAATATTGTTTCGCCTCCATTTTTATTATTGCAGATCACATGCGTCATTATGTTTTTTGTTTTGTTGCCCACACCTCCTGTTTATTGTTTCATATTATTCCGTGAAATAGCATATTAACAATGCCTGGACCATTATTACATTTTATGTGAAACCGGAATTTGATGCATAGCATGTCATATTGTCATCTAATTTGGAAAGTTACTGCTTTAGACCAACGATAATCCCCACAATTATGTACATATTAGATATATGAATGGGGTTTTCAGGAGAAACATGCATAAAAGAACATTAACTTGAGCTGTTTTGATAGCTACATACCCTGTAGGTTTTCCTCGGGCACGCTTTGTTTCTCAATCGACATTTCAGTTCCCTTTACCGACTAAACAAACAGCAGAAGAGGATTCACGTCCGTCTAAATCCTTAATCGGTAGTCGGTACGATTTAGAAACGCAGTTATCCAAAGGCATGGGTGGTTTCACCCTCGAAACGGTGTTTTGTCGAAGAGACAAGCTCTGCTTTATATATTCTGCACGTCCAGTATAATAAATTTCATTTGACAGAAAAGTGGATCGGGATATTTATTCCACGAATCCACACAGCTGGTGGTGACGCAACATGCGGCTGTCCTATGGATGGAAATATAGGGCAAACAGAATGACAACAATACTGGCACACTTGCACAAGGGATGCCAGATTGGGCTAAATCCTCTCCAGCGTGGTTGCCAGGTTGTACAAAGCCTCCTCTGGGTCAGGTACCCTACATTTGTTGGCTTCACCACAGTATTGTAGTATTTATATTTTAATGAGCCTTTCTGTTTTTATTTACTATTTATTTCTACGGTTCTTTTAATTTATTTAGGCTACTTATCAGTTTTTAGTTTTAGTGTCTTCATTGTTGTCTATTTTCATTGTTTTGGTATCTTTAGTTCATTTGTATAAACAAAACTAAAAAGTATTTTCATTTTACTCAATTATTATTATTCAGTTAACCGTCTACTTTTGTATGCATTCATTTTTTGAATCTTCCCATAAGAGCTTTTAACAGTGAAATGGATAGCAATGTGCAATGCTAAGACATGTCTCTTTCAAGGTAATATAAATTTTATAGGTTCAATTTAAAAAATAAAAAAAGAGCTGGCTGTTTCAACCCATGTTTGGGTCAAAAATGGACAACCCCAACCATTGGTTTAAAGCTTCAAATGGATAGTTTCTGTTGAACAAAAAGGAAGATAATTTTAAAGAATGTTGGTAATCAAACAGTTGATGGACCTCATTGAGAAAGAAACTCATTATTTTCATTTGTGGGTGAAGAATCCCTTTACTTACATTTTTGATCCCAACAGTTGGGTTTGTCCATATTTGACCCAATCATGGGTTGAAACAACCCAGCTTTTTTTGTGTGTATATTATAGATCTCATGTGACTACAACTTTGATATGCTATGAGAGGTATATTTGGAAAACCTGTCTGAAAACAGTGTTTTTGCTGTAATTTCTGTTTGTAATTTTACAGAAATGGAGCACTGCACCTTTAACATCATTAATTTCATGTTTTAGCTCTTTGTCGCCATCTGTATGGCTTGAGGATAAATCAATGCACTACACTAGGATGAAAATGTTGTTCTGCAGTATTTAACCCATGCTCAATGATGCAGTTTCTAGTCTCAACCATATGGAATGGAAGGAACAGCATGCTGCATGTGAATCCTGAACTGCTTCCAAATAAATGAGAGCCATGCAAGCCTTCATATAGATTATGCATTTGGTTGTTATTTAATGCATAGGCTGGATGATGACGTGATGCTATTAGATTTAGATGTAGTTGCAGTGCATTGACCAGTGGGCGGCTACAATGGCTGTCTTTTCCTGTATCTCTCTCTCAGGCAACCTAGGATAGAAGCCAGACTTCAGATCTCGTAGAACTGCCAGATCCTAGTGTGTATGCATGTGCACACGCCTGCGCATATGTGTGTGTGTATGTGCTCCGTGTCTATCTCCACTCCTCTTCCACCCTCCTCCCTGCCAGCATCAATCCTCTCTCTCCATCAGGGATGGTGAGGGAGTGTTTATGGTAAGTGCAAGGACTCAAATCTCTCTTGCTTCATAGTCTCTCTTCTAACATGCAATAGCTCCCCCTTTTTTCATCCGTTATTCCCTCCTGGTGATCCAGCACTACCGGCTGCTGAGGATCCAGCTGTGCGCAGTTCTGCTGAGGATTCAAGCATCTTCTGCATGGAATTCAGGGCATGACAACATGCCTCCCTTGTCGTTTCAGAGCATGTGCTGCGAATCACACGGAATGATGGAGGACCAACAGCTCCCTGGATAATCCCTGCAGACTAAAACAACATCCCAACTCAAATCATGCACTTAAGGTCAGTCTCAATCTATATGCATTGATTTCCTTTTTTATTCAAGCAGGGTGGCACCGAACACGCAGACCTGTGTGATTACCAGATAATGATCCTGATATCGTCCTGCTGGGATGTTTGTCAGGACTGTCAATGCCAGCTACAGAATGGGGAGATGTTGTTTAAATGATGCTTGTAGCAGTTACAGCCTCGCTTGCGCAGGATGGAATAACGTCCACATGCTGTCGTCTGCACACTGGGACATTTATTGAAATGTTCTCGGAGGCGTCTTATTTTCTTCTAATGACTGGCAGAGAAACACAGCATAGGTTGTATTTATGATGCAAGCAACCAATGACGAAATGTGCTGCTTTTTTTTTTTTGGAGCGTGCAATCGTCAATCTAAGGGAATGAACTCATTGACTTTAGATGTGGAGGGTTAGAGAGACTGTTTGGAACAACTAAAAGCAACAAAATGTATGAATGCGCTAACAACCAATTTAAATTTCAAAGCATTGGTTGCATGGCAAATAGTAAAGAAGACTATATGAGATTTTGATTAGATGTCACTTTAATAAGAGAGTTGGTCTACAAACAGGTTGCATGTATATAAATGGGCTCATTTATGATGATGAATACTTGTTTAATCAATTATTATACTTTTGCCCTTGGTCAGGAGCCTGTATAAATGCTAAATATCCCAAATTGTTTCATATTTAAGAGTAGCTACACATTTATCATTCATTTTAGAGCATATTGCATGAGCCTGCTGAGTCACTGTAATTCACTCAGATTAGATGCCTCATATAATCTCTCATCCACAACTTTAAAGGAACGGTTCACTCAAAAATGAAAGATCTGTCGTTATGTACTTGCCGTCATGTTGTGCTCTCATAGTGCTCATGTACCTGTTCTGATCTTTACAAAGGTCATTGTTGAATTATCATTAGACCATGGCTGATCTGTATCCAGGTAACAGCATGTGATTGGCTGAGATGGACAGTAATTGAGCTGTTCCTCAGACCTGTCAGTATAGCTGCTGTGTATATGAAAGTGCAGTTATCTTACCCAATGATCTACATAATGTATTCAGTGCAACTGGGCAAAGCTGAAGGGTGTTAACGTTTTAAGTGAGATTGTGTTAGTTGAGTTAGTAAGGGCTAATTTCAGAGCTTTCAGTGTTTTGTTGGAAATAACTATAACGTTTCGCTTATACCACTAGAGAGCGGCAGCAGAAAATGAGGTACAAAATTTTTTGACAAAAATAAGTGTGTGTATATATGCTTCATTTAAAAATGTGTACAAAATAGTTACTGAACACAACACAGGAGGCTTATCTATATAATTATATTTAGGCCTATTTTAAAAAGTTAAGAAACAATACAGTGTTTTAGCATCAAGTAAGCTTATTAATATTATAGTGTTCTTTGAAAACAAAAACATTTTCGGTTTATAAAATATAAACTGTCTGTGTCAAAATTTAGGTAGACATTTTATCTACTGCACTGTAATAATAGAGCCACAAAGTTCAAAAGTGCAAAAAGGATACTGAAGCTCCTCGAAGCAAGCCAAGAGCACCCTGGGAAATTAGTGGATGTGATGGAGACATTTGCAAAGTGCATCTCTGATTGCATGTTCAATAAAAATGTGATAAATGCCAATGGCTTTTAAAGCCAATGAATTCATTAAGTGCTCATATAAATGTAATTATTGTTTTGTAATGGTGAAAGCGATTAAACTTAAAGGGGCAATATGTAAGGATTTTCATGTGTTAATCGCTGTTTTTATTGCCATTGTGTGAACAGCTTGTAATGAAACTTAAAAAATGAGACTTTCCCTGTCTTTATGAAAGCCTGTAGACTTTTTTGTGAATGACTCGGGTCGTTTTTGCCAGGAAAATGGCGTTTACTCACATTGTTCCGTCACATGTAATGAATGAATTTTCAGGATAATGCCAAAAGAGCCTTTCTGTTCTGTAATGTCAATGTGCCATGCAAAAAAAAGGGATTAATTCAAACTATAGTCTTTAAATATACGGATCTATAAAGTATATAATAGTCCCAATAATGCTGTATAATCAATTTATCATAAGTGTAATTTTAATACACTATTTACATTCATCTAAACATCACTCTCAGCAGTGTGGACGCTGTCTGGATATTCGTTAACAGTATATCACTGCAAAGGTATACATTTCCAACGAAGAAAAAACTTTTGGGCCATTGAATCATGTTTAGTCTGTTGTATGTAATGTGTACACAAGCAATAAGTTGCTGGCTGCAGTTCCCCAGTGTCGCTAATAACAAGGGTTTCTGAATTCTACAAATAGTCCCTTTAAAGTTTTTCCTTCAATCTAAAGATGTTAGTTTTTTCTTCCCTGGTTTGTCCTTTTTAAGATTATCGGTCATGTTCAAACCAGTTGGCATGTTTTTAGATTCCTGTTATCTTTATTCTTCTGAAGTGATCAGTCAAACATGCAGCTCGAACAATGTTTCTGTGAGGATTGGATGAGGATTTAGGATTTGTCAAAGTATTAAATAGTTTCAATACTTTTAAGCAGAGAAACACTTCTGGTTTCTCTTTCCAGAATTGATACGCGCAGCACAGCAAGCACATCTTTTTAGTATAAAGCTGTTGCTTTTCCATAGTAGACAGATACACTTTTCCTCATATGTTTCACCATGGCAAAATTGAAAGACACGACTCAATCGATGACACAGTAAGAGTGTTGAGTAAAATGAATGCAGGTAGGAGCACAGATATTTAGTATAGTTGGATTAGAAATGTTTGAGTGAACATTGAGATCTCTGAATTTTGATTTCAGACTTATCGGCAAATTTGAGACTATAGTTTGAGACATTGAGATCTCCTTTGAAACTATAGAGAAGATGTGAGATTACTTGGGTCTTTTTATCAAGAAAAATAAAAAAAAATAGAAAAGCGTGACACTTTGGCTCCATTTGCTCTTCACTTAATCTCATTCCTGTCACTCGAGATGTGATTTGAGAGCATTTATTGATTAAAATGGAGTCAGGTAGTCCCATCAGAAAATAATTCAAAAGGAGTAATAAGCCAGGTGCTCATACTGTCGTCTTTGCTAATAAAGAGTTAAACTTAAAAAAAAAGACAAATTCCAATTAGTAAAGTTTCTTTCTTCTGTTGAACACAAAAGAAGATATTTTGAAGAATTTCGATAACCCAACAGTTGACTGTAGCCATTGACTTCAATAGTATTTTTTTTTTCCTGCTATGGAGTCAATGGCTATCGCAAACTGTCTGGTTACTGACATTCTTCAAAATATGGAAAAAATATATTTACAACACTCATAAAAGAGTAGGCAAAAAGACATTGCATTCGTTAAACCATTTCATGGGCTTGCTGATTTTCTTTTAGTAAAACAGTCAAACTATGATACTGTGATTGTTCTAGGTCTCGGTGACCTCTGTAAATACTTGTTTCTTCGTGAACTGCAGGTGGGTGGAAAGATGTAGCTGAGGAACAAACAGAAGCCAATCTTGATCGTTCACAAACTCAGGTCATCCCTGAAAGGGGCGTGGCCTGTGGAGTACAGCCCGATATGTCCAAGAAAGCCCCCAGTGGGCGGGGCAAAGGGGAGCGGCCTGACGCCATGGCAGCACTGCAGGCAGCCAATGAGGAGCTGAGGGCCAAACTCACGGAAATCCAAATTGAACTGCAGCAGGAGAAAACCAAGGTTAGATTCTACTCTTTATTTACAGTATAGTTTGTTGTGGAAAGCATTCAAGTGTCTTGACTCCATTTCAAATGTATTATTTGGTTTCTATATTATGTAGTTTGACAGTATAGAAAATGGCTTCTCATCTGCTGCAATATGTTTAATACTGACCTCATTTCCTTCCGCATATATGAAAGATTTATTTTTTCTGGAGTTCAGTTTCTGCTGGTCGTCTTTTGTTGTCACGTCAACCATTTATGTGCCTACAATTGCCTTTTAATTCTTGTTCTGTGTTATATCAGAGCCGTTGCTTCATGGTGCCTTAAAAAATATGGACAAAATATTGTCACTCTGTCAAATAAATGCTTTTCATTTGTGCTTTCTATACATCAAAGAATGAATCATCGTTTCCACAACAACAACAAAAAATGTAGGCAAAAAAAATAAGCAGAACAACTATGTTCAATCATTGATAATAATCAGAAGTTACATTACATCAGTTTCTTGAGCAGCAAAGCCTCACATTAGAATGATTTCTGAAGGATCATGTGACACTGAAGACTGGAGTAATGATGCTGAAAATTCAGATTTGCATCACAGGAATAAATTACATTTTACGATATATTAAAATAGAAAATGCTTATTTTAAATGGTAATTATATTTGACAATAATACTAATTGTACATTTTTTTCATTATGTTTTAGTAACAAGTGAAAACCTGTTTTGTTATTTATAGCATTTAGTCTTGTAAAAAGGTCATAATTATAACTAAGTAAGCATTCGTTTGATTTAAAGCCAGTTCAAAAAAAAATTGAACTCTTTCATTGTTTATTATATAATTTACTATTACAGATATTATTATCTTTACTCACCTCCATGTTGTTCTGAAACAGTCATTTGGGGTTTGGGAAATTTTGGGTTTAGAACGACATGACGGTGAGTAAATAATGACCGAATTTTATTTTGGTGCTGAATTATACTTTTTTTTTTTTAATGTTAGTGTTATTGACAAGCAGTTCACCCTATGTGAGATTCCAATGTAAGAAGCACTCGAGAAATTCACTCGCTCAATTTCAGGCGTACCAGACAATTTTAATGGCCTCTCCGTTAATGACGATGAACCTCTCATGTTTTATGGATTGGGCTGCTTTTATTTAAGAAGTTTGAGTTGATCCATCACATGTGTGTGGTGTATTTTTCTATGTACATTTCCGAAATGCACTTTCTGTAAAGCTGCTTTGAGACAATGTGTATTGTGAAAAGCGCTATACAAATAAATTTGAATTGAATTGAATTGAATTGAATTGAATTGTTAGCAGCTTTATGGGTTCATTAGCTCTGGGAAACAGTTTTAAATGAGGGTGTAAAACTATAGATATTCTGTCAAAGCCGGTTCAATGTCAGGCTAGCTTGTGACTGACTGCTGGTCAGGGGTTAATGCTTTAGCTTAGTCCAGTACGATTGTGTCTTGTTATCTCATGGGGAGAAGATGGTCTTTAAGAGCCGTGAGTATCTAAACCATGTATTTCATGTCCCGATGATTGACTGAGGGGTGTGAACCTCTCTTTACTGTCAGTATGACGAACACTTCATTTGATTTGATCGAGGTTGCAGAGTCGAACACAACTCACTTATGCCTTGTGACATTGAACTGAAGAAATTCTCGGGAGATGAAAAACAAATTTAAAACTGATCTAGACCTGCTCATAAATAATCTTAAAGTTCTGAGTACAGCCACATGGAAAGGACACAAAGTAACTCAGAATGTGTTTAGATGTGTAAAACCATTTGAAGCCAATTGGGTTTAAAATTTCAGGAATCATAAAAAAAGTATTTTGTTGTAGGCTTGTGTATCTAAACTCATAAACGTTAGTTGTCTGTATAATGCAATAATTTAATCCAATTTAGTATACTTTGAATTTTTTTTTGGTAAAACATTTCTGACAAGGGCTGCTTGTTTCATAATTTAAGTTTGCTGACTCTTATACAGAATTATTGAAAATATCAACATGATAATCATGCAATGGTGTGTGAAACGTGTAGATTTGTTTGGTCACACTTGATTTAGAACCAGTCCGATATTATGTGAATCCCAAAAGTAAAACGATTATCGATTGATTGATTATTAAACTGATTATGGCTGCAAAAAAATAGAAAGTTGTCATATTTACAGTTTTTACAAGTTTATTTAATGTAATGCTTGGATAATATAACACAAAGTATTTTTTTATAAATAATTTTTTTTTTTAAGTCTTTTTACAGATGTGTACTGTTTGATTTAAATTGGCTTTGAATGTCACTAATCCAATCATAATTGAGTCTAATTAAATCAAAACAATCTAATTTAGTTGTACTTTTGTTTTGGTTCCTTTTTGTTTTTGTACTACGTTTGTTACACTTTTTTTGGTTTTTATTTTACTTTTATTCAGCAAGAATGCATTAACTTGATCAATAATGACAGTGAATTAAAAAAAATTACAAAAAAAATCCATTAAAATAAATGATTTTCTTTTGAACTTTCTATTTATCAATGAATCCTGACAAAATACTATCAGAAATGTTTATTGAGCAGAAAATCAGCATTTTAGAATGATTTCTGAAGGATCATGTGACACTGAAGACTGCTTTAGAAAAATCCAGCTTTACATCACAGGAAAACAATAATTTTAAATAATTTTAAATTGTAATACTATTTAATATATTACTGAAACTTTAAATGTTTAAAAATCTTACAAATCCAAGCTTTTGAACACTAACATGAATTTTTACTAAACATAAATATGTATTAATGTGTGATTTATAATTTTTGTCATACTCTCGCCCCTATCCTGCGCATACAGTGTGTGTGTTTTCGAGGTCTGCTCATTGTGTGACTGTGCGCTTACTGCAGTGGCTGTCCGAGATCAATACACACATATCAGGGTGAAAATAAATGACAGAGGTTCTGCAAGAAAGCACACCAGAAAGTGCTGATCGCCACCAACGAGCATTAAAGCTCAAAAACATTCCCTTACGTTCAAATATCACAGATGGTTGACCCTTCCATCATCTGAATCAAGTAAAGCAGTCATAAGGGACACCATTATTACTGTAATACATCATCATAACGTCAGCCACAGTTCTAGTAATAGCTACCATTAAGAAAATGTCGGGCTAATTTCAATAAGCGCTATCAGACAATGTATAGTGGATATAATAATGAGGTTCAATTATCTGACGCGTGTGTGCGCGCGCGTGTGTGTGTGTGTGTGTACCTTTAATCTGGCTCTACTTACTGATGCAGTCGTTGATTTAAAAGCAAAGTGTAAATGATCTGGAATGTGGAATACTGTGGGGGTTTTCCCTGTGGACGTCCTTCAGCAATAGGAGAGTTTTATTTTAATATTCTGCCCATTGTCCTGCAGGACTGGGAAAACACTCTAACAGGCCAATTACTGCCGGTGCCCGAAAGTCAAACACTCTGCTATACCTTGTTTTCTGGAAAATTGCTTTTCTGATTGCAGGAACATGAAATGCAATGTTCAGGAATGATTCAGGGCATCGGTATTTTAGATATATGGAGAAAGAGAAAGGAAATTGATTCATTATAATTTGAGATAAACCAAGAGTGTTCTGTGTTTCAATGTAAAGACCTGCTGGGAAATAAACAGAGACAGGCTACTTTTTGTCAAATAGCTAAAAGTGAATCTTGAGTCCTGCTTGTGAATGACTGATGTCTCTTAGAGTCATGTTAGACTAACAGAGACCCTGGAGAGAAAGATACGTGGTGAAGGAAATCATTTGAAAGAGAGTTCACCCATAAAGGAAATTGCTATTATTTACTCTCCTTCATGTTGTACCAAACGCTTTCTTGTTTCCGCAGAACACAAAATGAGAGGTTCTGATACCGTTTTGTTGGTACTTTTCCATGGAATTACAATAAATGGGAACTAAAGTCCTCAAGGTTCAAAAAGATTTTTCATGTCCGATTTGTGAACAAATTCTTTTGAGATGTTTTCTGATATTTTTATTGAATCAGTTAACCTGATTCACACAACCTCAAATGAATGATTCATGCGTGAATCAGAATGAGATTCAACTCATTGACTATTTTTTTTTAATGAATAACACTTTTTAGAATATGACCCCTTTCTCACACTAAACTTCAAAGCTTGGAATATTTAGCACAAAATTAATAGTATTGTGCTTTTGTGTCTTTGTATGAAACTAAAATGTTGTCCTCATTCATTATTGTATAGAAAAGATGAACCAGTACAATGTTCAGAATTCTGTTCTGTTCGACCAAAGAAAATAAGTCAAATTATTTTTTTTAAATGACGCGTAGGAGTAACAATAATTAATTTTCATTTATGGTCGAACTATCCCAATTATTTTAGCATTATTTATATAGTTTTAAAATAGAATTTTGTTCTTATTAATATTTTGAATTAACTTTTTATTTTTATATTTTCCGTTTTTTTTATAATTTAGTTCCAGTTTTAGTAGTTTGGTAATGTTCTGTTGTCAGTTTTGTAATTAGATTTTTTTTTTAAATATTACTATTTCGATTTAATATATTTTCGTTTTAGTTTTTATTTATTTCAATTTAGTAGTTTTAGTACTTCAACTTAATCTTGTTTCAGTTATTTATCAAAGCAACATTTCTAATTTTCGTTTAGTTATTTTTTTTACATCTAATGTATGTGTGTGTGTGTGTGTGTATATATATATATATATATATATACTGTATACTCGAAAAAAAAACTCGAAAAATTTGAATATTGTGCAAAAGTTCATGTATTTCAGTAATTCAAATTAAAAGGTGAAACTAATATATTTAGTATAACTATATACATATGCATGATTATACTTTTCAGAGGGCCGACATTTCTGTATTTAAAATCCTTTTTTTTTTTTTTTTATGTAATATTCAAATTTTCTGAGATTTTGAATTTGGGGTTTTCATAAGCTGTAAGCCATAATCATCAAAATTATAACTTTTGTTTAATATTCTAATTTTTCGAGTTTCACCTGTGTATATATATATGTGTATATTTATTTATTCTTTTATTTATTTAACAAATACGTTTGTAATAGTTTTAGTTAACGCTGACTATCCCTTTAAGATGCTGTAAGATGTAAGTGCCCTTATATAAACGCCACACTGCACTTTAAGCACAATACAGTCTCTTACAGCAGATTATCCGTGAGCGTGCAGGCAGGTTTTCAGGCATACACACGCGTGAAAATGAATATGTTCTTTTGGTGAGTGCAGTGACAGCACACCCCTGTGTGAGACTGTCAGAAGCGAATCATAGATGTGCTGTCAGACTGCTTGCATCAATGCAGCTATTGTGATGGGCTTCCTTAGACTGACAGTAAGAGGGGGCATAGGAGCTGTCTCTACTGATGTTAGGCCTGAATGAACAATACTCATGTATGATGGAAATAAATGGTGCTGGTGTCTCACACAGCATGTCTCCAACTGTATAGTCCCAAGTGTGTACTGCAGAAAGGAGAGGTTTGTGTTGAAAAGCATGTTTGAGCCATGGAATGTTATTTTGAATATGCCTTTTTTGTGAAGTCCACTTATAATCTTATAGTCAAAGTTCATGTCTGTTTTCATGACCTTTAGAATTAGATGATCATATTTAGAATTGGCTTCAGATGATCAATGCAATTAGTCAGTTCTAATCCCAAGAAAGTGTATCAAAAAGATTCAATGCAAATTAAGTCAGTTATGATTGGTTAACCTTCACATGTAGTTCACACTGATGACAATGTTAAATAATGAATAGGTATTGATATGCAAATGTGGGCGGTCATATATTAATTAGCTCGTAGTTTTGATGTCAATACTAAACAAGCCATTTTTGCAGCTTAGATATGATAAATGGTTTTTGTGGAGTGAGGAAAGAATTTTGCATTACAGAGAATACATCTTTGTTAATCTTTGGACTGTTTTTCCATTAAAGTTTTTTTTTTTTTCTAGTTTAAATCCTATTTCCTGATCGTTGTTTCAGATTAAATCCAAATGTAAAAATCAAGTCTGCCAGGGAACACTTCTGCACCTTTCAACTTTATATACCATTGATTCTTGTTTCCACCAAACATCAAATAATGGACTTTTCCAACCTATAGTGCAACCCTGTCACCGCTGACATTTGTGGAGCCCTTCTTTTAAAGAGTGCAATATCTGTGTGCTTTATCTTATATTAACATTTAACATTACTTTAATGAAAGGACTGTTCTGGGTTCAATAATAGTTACAGTTGTGGTCAGAATTAATGACACCCCTGGAATTTTTACGAGTAAAATATCTCTGAAGTATATTCCCATTAATATTTACCTTTTTTTTTAGCACACCAGGGTGACTAGGAACATGAAATTGTCTAGCTATGACTTCTTGTTTCACAGGAGTTTAAATATGACACAAACACAAAGGCCAAATTCCCTTAATCATCCATCACAATAAGTAAAACCAAATAATATAGTTCTGATGTGCATCAAAAGATTGTTGAGCATCCCAAAATAGAAAGTGGTTGTAAGAAAATAGCTAAAGAATTGAAAATCCCCATTTTGGCACATCAGGACAATAATTAAGAAGCTCCAATCAACTAAAGATGTTACGAATCTGCCAGGAAAAGGACGTGTTTATAGAGTGCTGAAGTTATGACGTCACTTTGTAGGACAACTCGGAAGTTAGCGGCGCATGGGTTCCCTCGATCGAAAAGCTATGCATTTTCCCCATAGACTTTTGGAAAATCGCAAAAAATAAGATCTGTGTTCAACAAAGAGTTGTGACCCTTACACGTTTTGTCTATCAAGATAATCTTTACAAGTTAATCCAAAATGTATACATTTTGAAGCCTAAATAAAGTTTAAAAAACCACAAGCAGACACAATAAAGTTTAAAAAACCACGAGCAGGTTATAACTGGTGTGTTTTATGTCATAGATCAAAACGTGAAAATATTTAGAGGCTTTGTTAACCACAGACCTACTTTCAGCGATTTAGCAAAAACCCATTCAAAAAACACAGACTTTAGGGCGAGGGAACCAGAGGGAACTCACTTCCGCGTTTTGACTCACAAAGTGACGCCATAACTTCGGCACTCTATATGTCTTGAAGTCGTCATGAAATAAAAATTTACCATTCGTATTTTTATATGTAATATTGTAGTGTTTATTATAAATGATTTATCAGTGGACTTAATTATTTTTTTAAAAGTCATGTAGTCTACCCGTATAATCTTTAATCAGATACGTTACCCTTCCCTCCCCCCTCGAAACGGTCAAAATCTATTACTAGAGGGCGTGGCTATTGTGGTCTGTCTCTCTCTGCGCTCTCGAGGGTGAACTTGACTATCAGTCGCCTCATCTTGGTTTGCGGGACGCTCATATAAATATGGGGTGATTCCTTCCAGAATATTTGTCTGCTCGTCCTCGTTCTCTTCGTTGAGTTCCTCAATTAAAAATGCTTCATCGGAGGGTACCGGTGGTTAGTCCGGTGGAGAGAAATCATCCACAACTGACTGTAAACTGGCATTCAAATCTGCCTCCATTTTGTTAGCAACGCCCAACCTCCAACGATCCAATCAATTCCCGAAGGACGAAATCAAGCCCCGCTCTACATTTTTTTCTAATTTCAGAAGCCGTTTGATGACGACTTTAAAGCACGGTGAGGAGGAAAGTTTGAGTGGCCAAACTATAATTTTTAACCTGGCTTTATCCAATATTCAGATTTCGTTTGTTTAAATATATGCAAATTAGTGCATATTTAATTAGATAATGCCTAATTTGCATATTTAAACATTAAATTACAGAAAACTTGTAATACATTTTTTTCTCATCTTAATGTAGGTAATCAACTGGCAAAGTTTCATGGTGATACCTGCTAGTTAAAAATTTTACCCTATTCACCTGTAGTGTCTCACCTTTAATGATTAGTAAGTAAAAATACTTATCATTAGAAACCATTAGAAAAAATGAATTGAAAGCATTTAAATACACGCTTTGTAAATCAGAATATATTTAGAAAATATTATTTTCTGTGGTAATCAACACAAATGCTGTCAACAGAGCACTGAACTGATATTGAACCCTGTATATTATTTAACGTTACAGATGGCTGGTTCTCCAGCAGAGGCTAATGGGATATCAGCACTGCTGACTCTTTCTGGACTCCAAACCTCTCCACAAGTTCTCTTACGCTGCATTAAAATGCAAACTCCCTGTAGGCCCAAAATTACTTCACCTCTGCTGTTTTTTTTCCTCTATAAAAACAGGCGAAGTTGTCCAGTGACCGTCTGACCCAGTTTTGGTCTAGACTGGTGTGGCGTCAGCCATATTATAAGTTACTGTCTCCATCTGACCGCCAACGATCAGAGTTAGATCTATAAAAGCCAGCAGACCTATAGGGTCCAGAACAGAGATTTTTACTCCTCTATCAATGTTGAAGATGTTCCTAACCTACTTTTATTCAGTGGTGTTTGCTAAGGCATGCATCTCTATTGTTGTTGCTTATTGGTTTAGGGAAGTATTCGCATTGTAGGCTACCACACAAGTTGTGCTAAAGACATGAATAATACCTCAAATCATGTGGCTTGTGGAGTAAAGGTCATCAAAGTGGTCAGATTTACTATTCTAGTCGATAAAATGAGCAAACGTTGTTATTGAGAAACTGGGGTATGCCTAATAACCACCTTCTGTAAATATCTAGTTAACTATCTTTTTTGCTTGCTAACTGAAGTCCTTTACTTTTTTTGCATTTTAGAATTAATTGTATGAACATAGTCAAATAGGCTACATAAAAACAAGCTTGTCAGAGTTGTTTTGCAGCAGATATGTATCGGGGCTGCCAACTCTCACACTTTTCACACGCTCTCACACCACACATCCATTTCCTCACGCAGAGAAAAATCGCGAAGCAAAGAGGACACTGTTTCCTATAATAAGTAACCTGCTCTGTCTGGCGGTGTCAAATTATTCAGAATCTGTCAATTTTATTACGAAATTCAAATAATAAATAGGCCTACCGTTTTGTCGCTTGTAAATGTGACGTGATAGATCGAACACAGATCATCTTTTACTCTTCTACTAAATAAACCCGCATGAACAATAGGTATGTTGAAAGATATAGTAGCTACAACTTACCGAAATGTATATGCCTCGGATCAATCAGTGTTTTTCAATCGCGGTAAGAGGTCAGTTAAACAGCTGGAGAACAATGTCACATAACGTTACATTTACCTCAGGAAAGCTATTTCATAGCCATATAGGCTAGAAAAAATAGCTATAGAGAGAGGAGTGTTTTGCTAAATATGTCCACTATATTAGACTACATATTATATTTCTTACTTATATCATTAAAATATTATAAAGCTGTTATTATAATTAAAAAACATTATATTTCCTTTGATTTTGTTATTTTTAACCTTTTAATAATACCAGCTGACAGGGATCTCTGTATGTTTACAGCATTTAGTGAGTTTTTTTTTCCTGAGAAAAATGAACATGTAGGCTACCTAATAATTATCCAAATTAATCTATTGAATCACATACCCCCAATACCCCCCCAATATTCACACTCCAAGCTAAACTCAAAAGTTGACAGCCCTATATGTATTGACATGTTGAGTTGTGTGAGGATCAATTCCGTTTCCTTCCATAATAGCTTCGTGTTGAAAATTGAATATTTGCAAATGTATCATTCTACTAGGAGTCATTTTATTCATATATTTAATTATTTGTGTATGCATATACATGTTTGTATTTTTTTTTCTTTGAATTAGTTTTTTTTAAATGTATTTTTATACATGTATAGTCTGAGATAGCACCATACAATTTATTTCCCATTAAATACTTGTTTTGTTTTGATAGAATATTTAAAACCTTGATTCCTTCAATTTGTTAAATATGAGTTAACATCTACTTTCTCAGGTCAGTAAGCTGGAAAGGGAGAAGTCTCAGGAGGTCCGTCATGAGCAGCACAAATCCACGGTGATGGTGACAGAGTTAAAAGCCAAACTTCACGAGGAGAAACTCCGGGATCTGCACGGCGTCCGGGAAACGCTCCTACGTCAGCACGAGTCTGAACTGGTACGAGTCATTAAGATCAAAGACGGAGAGATTCAGAGACTCCAGGCGCTCGTCAGTGCCCTCAGAGATGGATCCACCGAAAAGGTATGGAATGGAGTACAATTAAATGGACTGAAGCAGTGGATTTTACATATTAATTTACTTTAAGTTCCTCAACTGGTTGCAGTGTCCGATTTATACTAAATGATCACGATACTATAAAAAATAAATACATAACACACAATAAATATATTAATAGTAGCAACAACAATTATAATATTTAGGGAATTATATTTATTAAATTTTTTTTTGATGGTCTAGACTCTAGATGGTTGCAATTTTTTTTTCATCTAATTATTAGATTTCTCAATTCTCATGTGAATGGTTTTTTGAAAAGTTGATTGGTCTTGGCCTGTTAGTACCATTGCTGGGTGCTGCTTTTTAGAGTCCCACCAAACGGTTCCATTATGAGTAAACCCAATATTAAAGGTAGGGTAGACAGTTTTCGGAGAGGCTAGTAATGGCATGCTAGCTTTGAAAGCATAAGATCCCACCCTCCCTCCAAACCCACGCCTCCTTCAAAACACATGAACGCATACCGCAGAGAGCAAACAAAAGTGTCACGAGAGATGGCGTCATACTACCTTAAAGATAACATTAATGAACATAAACAACTTAAAGAGCTCTGACCTGTACCACCTGACTGCTGCAGTATCATTTTGGCGTTGATAGTGTTGCCATTGAAACGCAGAAATTCATGTCACAAACCGCTCCGAGTATGACGTCACGTGTTTCCATATCTTCCAAATTTCAGTAGTTATGATGTTAACGCTAGTCTGGGTTTCCCCATGCTGCCTTCCCGCAGCGCGATTTTATTCACGCTGAAAGGTAGTATGGATACCATTGTCCAGATTTTCGCCTCATATAGGGAACCAATCACAGAACGGGGAGGAAGCAGCAAGACGATGACGACATCTATGCGACACACCGAAGCAGTTTGTTTATTTCTATGGATTGAACATGGCAGCAGACGCGAAGCTACCTTTTGATGCAGCCTTAGATATACGGCAATAGTCGCTGAACCTCATTGTTTACACAAAAATATCTTACCCATCGTGTTTTTCCTTGTCTAATTTCTGTCGCTCTACATACGTCATCTGGTATAACTCTGCATAGCATGAAACGTGCTGATGACGTGTGATGTGTGACCGAATGCAATGATTGGACAAACATTTCATGGTCCTACGCCTTCTGACGATATACATATAAATTACATTTATACCACTTAACATCAGGATGTGAAGAGACTTTCAACCAGCATCACAACAAAAAAAATTCTGGAAAAAATTGCCTACCCTGCCTTCAAAGAACCGATTCAAAAAATTTAAAAAAAGGTAAATATTGGTGAAAATGTTCAAATGGAAAATAACTCCCATGTGGTTTCTCTGGCGCTGCAGGTGAAGTCTGCACTGATGGCGGAGGCCCGAGAGGAGTCCAGGAGAAGTTTCGAAGTGGAGCGCATGCGAATGCAGCAGGAGATCTCGGAGCTGAAGGGGGTGAAAAGGCAAATGGAGGAGGCATTAAGCATGGCTGTGCAAGCCGACAAAATCAAAGCCGCCGAGATCCGCAGCGTCTACCATCTCCACCAGGAGGAAATCAACCGCATCAACAGAGAGTGTGAAAGAGAGATCCGCAGGCTGGTGCGTAAAACTGTTTGAATGCATACACTATTCATCAATGTATTAATCTCTCAGTAAATGACTCTGAAAACATTCCTTTGAGTGAATAGCTACCTCTTATATTTCCTGTGGATTTAAAGCATCTGAGTGTTCAGGTTGAGCAGAACACTTACCCTGGGTTTCTCCACGGGGACTGTCTGTGCAATTTATGTGCTGAAAGAAAATCTTTTGTTTACTTACAGGGCTTCACACGGTTTACATGGGAAAAATGCATGGGTGTTTCCATGATGGGAACTTTTCTGTATGTTAGGAACTGGAATCAATCTTATTATTTGGTCATTTAATTTGAAGCAATACATTATTCAGGAATTATGCATTTGTTTATTTAGCAATAATGCACATAATGATTACTATGGAAGCTTGTTTTCGCCACGGAATAAAACAGTTTAAAAGATAATTGCAAGATAAAGTCAGAATTGCGTGATATGAGCTCGCAATTGAGTAAAAAAAAGTCAGAATTGCAAGTTGTAATGTCAGAATTGCGTGATTATATAAACTTGCAATTCTGATTTCCTTTCTCAGAATTGTGAGATAAAAAGTCTCAATTACCTTTTTTATTTTTATTCTGTGGTAGAAACAAGCTTCCACAGATTACAACACACTTCCGTGAGAATTAAAAATTTGGTTAAGTACCGTACAGTTCCATTTAAATTCTTTGCTAAGCCCCACCCCCTTTGGTCACTGTTACTCACTTAGACAAGCTTTATAAACCGTTACATAGGAAGAAACTGGAGAGTTTTAATGCAAAGCATGATTTTAAGTGAAATGTGCTCATAAAATTGTTTGGATATTATTCTTATGTGGGCTGGAATGAATTCTGACATTGTGACACATTTTATCTGCAGTTTTGTCTTTAAATTAATAGTTATATTATGCAGTAATGAAGGTTTTCCCTCCAGATCCTCTACTAAAGCTTCAAGGTTCTATATCAGTTGGTTCACATTTTATATTTAGCCATATGTGTGTGTATCTCACAATGGCAGTGTGTGTCTTTGCGTACTACACTTGAAGCTGCTTTCTTCCTTTCTCTCTTGTTCTGGGCTTTTTGCCATCCGTTTTTCCTGGAGTATGAGAATATCACTGCAGTCCATGCCTGCTGGTATCGATCTCTCCCGTGTGGCGGGGCGTTCTGCACTATATTGCTTTAGGACAGTAGAAATACTGTGGAAAACAGGCTGGAGTCAGGTCTATGAATGATATGTCAGTGATGAAAAAGATACAGGAAGCTTCACTCTCTTCTGAGAAGCATTTATTTTTAGGACTATGCATTGTCACATTAGATATATCTGCACGGCAGTTATTAATGTGAGACCAACAAAGCATTGAGTAACACTTATTTATGAATAGTGTGTGTGTGTGTGTGTGTGTGTGTGTGTGTGTGTGTGTGTGTGTGTGTGTGTGTTGGCATATGTGGTTTATGAAACCAATTTTCAGGTTTACACACCAACATTATGAGACCATTTGGTTTATGAGGCCATTTTTGATGTCCTCATAATTCAGAGAATTTAAGTGGATAAAAAAATATGATTTAAATTATGATTATTTAATATGATGACCTAAATGATCATTATATGACTTATTTTATTGGTTCATATTGTTATTTGGCCATTATAACAGTTGGCATGCTTTTTATGACCTTAACAAATAAGGTCCTTTTAAACCATGATGTGTATGTGTGAACTTCGAATAGCGCCTCTGGAGGTGGGAATTGGTATTGCAATACAAAACACATTCGCGCCAAACTACACACACTTTCGCGCCGTTTCATACAATCGCGGGTAAACGTCAGTACCAACCAGGAGCGTGGAGACGATTCGTCTCGCTTTTGGAGCTGGAAAAAAAGTAAGTCCTTCTTATTTTATAATCTGTAAATTTATTAAACTTACACAAAGCGCTGTTTAAAATGTGCACATTATAACATAGCCCGATTCAGAAGGAAATTGTTTATCGTGGGGACGTAACGTTAAGTGATTCAAGCAGTAGCTAGCACATAACGTTAATGTTACTCAGAAGTTAACTCCGTGAATCGACACTTTAAGTGTAAATTCACCCACATGTACAGTTTAATTTAATACAAGGTTATCAGATACATGTTTTTTGGGGACATGTTTTTCACGTGATACTGGTGTCTACTAATTACCTCATATAACGTTACGTTAGATAAATACTAATTCCTTAACTCGTTTCGGACGGTAGGCTAATGGTTTCTCACATGGACGTCTGTAAAAATATATTTTTATGATCTCAGCGATAAAACTGAGATGGATCATGGATTCAGACCAATTCGCCTTTTGATCTCTCACCACCCTCGTAAAAATCCCCGGCCGAGTTACCTTACATTAGGCTTCTGTTTTTAGACAAACTATGAGGTCGTGTGATAATTTAACTACTGTCCACATTCACATATCTAAGTTTACGAGAAGAAATCGATTCAAAATCCAGTGTTAAACCCCTTTTTGAGCACTCACGAACAACGTTAAGGTAAGAATTCGCTCGTCCACTGTGAATAGAGTTAAATACCCATTAGAATCCATGAGTTTTAGATAACGTTATGTACTTTTTTTTTTTTTTTACATAGTCCAAATTGGGCTTACGTAACGTAAATAAAAACGAGCTATGGAATTAGTAAATTACAAGGTGTTCAAGATTTATCTACACGAGGTATTTAGTACACATTAGTATTATGAGCAGAGTCAGCTTGTGTCTACTCACATACCTTCTACAGAGGTTTGTCAATATATTTGTCTCCTCAATCTTGTTTTCTAGAGAAATTCTGTTATTGGTCCTGTTTGAGAGTAAGCAGTGCTCTGTGTTTTAATTAGCCTTGTGTGTGTTTATTGTGTGTGTGTGTTATAGTCATGGGTTATGAGGCCATGATTTGGTATATGAGGACTCAGTATAGTGACTGTATGTGTTCCAACCCTGATCTGTGTTTAAGTCTTGTGTGTGTGTGTGTGTTATAGTCATGGGTTATGAGGTCATGATTTGGTATATGAGGACTCAGTATAGTAACTGTATGTGATCCAACCATGATCTGTGTTTAAGTCTTGTGTGTGTTTATTGTGTGTGTGTTATAGTCATGAGTTATGAGGTCATGATTTGGTATATGAGGACTCAGTATAGTTACTGTATGTGATCCAACCGTGATCTGTGTTTAAGTCTTGTGTGTGTTTATTGTGTGTGTGTTATAGTCATGGGTTATGAGGTCATGATTTGGTATATGAGGACTCAGTATAGTAACTGTATGTGATCCAACCGTGATCTGTGTTTAAGTCTTGTGTGTGTTTATTGTGTGTGTGTGTGTGTGTTATAGTCATGGGTTATGAGGTCATGATTTGGTATATGAGGACTCAGTATAGTAACTGTATGTGATCCAACCGTGATCTGTGTTTAAGTCTTGTGTGTGTTTATTGTGTGTGTGTTATAGTCATGGGTTATGAGGTCATGATTTGGTATATGAGGACTCAGTATAGTAACTGTATGTGATCCAACCGTGATCTGTGTTTAAGTCTTGTGTGTGTTTATTGTGTGTGTGTGTGTGTGTTATAGTCATGGGTTATGAGGTCATGATTTGGTATATGAGGACTCAGTATAGTAACTGTGTGTGTTCCAACCATGATCTGTGTTTAAGTCTTGTGTGTGTGTTTATTGTGTGTGTGTTATAGTCATGGGTTATGAGGTCATGATTTGGTATATGAGGACTCAGTATAGTAACTGTATGTGATCCAACCATGATCTGTGTTTAAGTCTTGTGTGTGTTTATTGTGTGTGTGTTATAGTCATGGGTTATGAGGTCATGATTTGGTATATGAGGACTCAGTATAGTAACTGTATGTGATCCAACCGTGATCTGTGTTTAAGTCTTGTGTGTGTTTATTGTGTGTGTGTGTTATAGTCATGGGTTATGAGGTCATGATTTGATATATGAGGACTCAGTATAATAACTGTATGTGATCCAACCATGATCTGTGTTTAAGTCTTGTGTGTGTGTTTATTGTGTGTGTGTGTTATAGTCATGGGTTATGAGGTCATGATTTGGTATATGAGGACTCAGTATAGTAAGTGTATGTGATCCAACCGTGATCTGTGTTTAAGTCTTGCGTGTGTTTATTGTGTGTGTGTGTTATAGTCATGGGTTATGAGGTCATGATTTGGTATATGAGGACTCAGTATAGTAACTGTATGTGATCCAACCGTGATCTGTGTTTAAGTCTTGTGTGTGTGTTTATTGTGTGTGTGTTATAGTCATGGGTTATGAGGTCATGATTTGGTATATGAGGATTCAGTATAGTAACTTTATGTGTTCCAACGGTGATCTGTGTTTGTGTGTTTATTGTGTGTGTATTTTATTAGTCATGGGTTATGAGGTCATGATTTGGTATATGAGGATTCAGTATAGTAACTGTGTGTGATCCAACTGTGATCTGTGTTTAAGTCTTGTGTGTGTGTTTATTGTGTGTGTGTTATAGTCATGGGTTATGAGGTCATGTTTGGTATATGAGGACTCAGTATAGTAACTGTATGTGATCCAACCGTGATCTGTGTTTGTGTGTTTATTGTGTGTGTGTGTGTGTGTTATAGTCATGGGTTATGAGGTCATGATTTGGTATACGAGGACTCAGTATAGTAACTGTGTGTGATCCAACTGTGATCTGTGTTTAAGTTTTGTCTGTGTTTATTAGAGCTGCACGATTATGACAAAAATCATAATTGCGGATTATTCCCTTGAAATTGTAATTGCGATTATTAATTACGATTATCACAATTTACATTGAGAATATATAGGCATATTATAATGCATGTTTACACAAAAATTGTTAACACGCACACAAGTACTGTCCCCCTTTACTTAACATTCACATTAATTGTAAGAATGAATAATAGTAAAGACAAACATTAGGACTATGCTAAAGCAATTAAATAGCAGTCCCAAACTAGTTTTTGTTAATACAATGTTGATATGAGCCGACGTCATTTAAAAATATAAAAAATAACACAAAGTGAAAATAAAGTGGCATTTTTGGGTTATGGAAACGACAGTTACCATGGTGAATACACAATAACAAGAACTGTTAATGAAACAGCTCCTGGTGAATAGAATGAAAATCATACCTGCATGCAAATCCTTCTCAGCTAACACGTGATTTATTGGTATTTTACTTTTATTCCGTGACTTAATAATTTACATTTTAACGACGTTGCATACACGTAGTTTCTTTTGCACTTTATACAGTGAAGCGATAGGCTACACAGCGCGCGCCGCCGCATTTGCGCGTGCAATTGAAGAGTGCGCGCTACGAGCACAGTAACGGCTGACAGGACAGTAAAGTCCGTTTTTCTGAGGTGAAAGTCTTATTTCAGCGTACACTTACGTCACTGCCTGGTATGTCATATTGTGCTGGGTTTTCTGAAGTAGTCGGGATTCGCCTCTCATAACATAATTATGCTCTAAACACACACACGCAGAGTGGATTTTCTTTTGTAATCGCGGCTTTGAACGATTACGTAATCGTGGCATCCGTAATCGCAATTAGAAATTCGATTAATTGTGCAGCCCTAGTGTTTATTGTGTGTGTGTGTGTTATAGTCATGGGTTATGAGGTCATGATTTGGTATATGAGGACTCAGTATAGTAACTGTATGTGATCCAACTGTGATCTCTGTTTAAGTCTTGTGTGTGTTTATTGTGTGTGTGTGTTATAGTCATGGGTTATGAGGTCATGATTTGGTATACGAGGACTCAGTATAGTAACTGTATGTGATCCAACCGTGATCTGTGTTTAAGTCTTGTGTGTGTTTATTGTGTGGGTGTGTTATAGTCATGGGTTATGAGGTCATGATTTGGTATACGAGGACTCAGTATAGTAACTGTATGTGATCCAACCATGATCTGTGTTTAAGTCTTGTGTGTGTTTATTGTGTGTGTGTGTTATAGTCATGGGTTATGAGGTCATGATTTGGTATACGAGGACTCAGTATAGTAACTGTATGTGATCCAACCGTGATCTGTGTTTAAGTCTTGTGTGTGTTTATTGTGTGTGTGTGTTATAGTCATGGGTTATGAGGTCATGATTTGGTATATGAGGACTCAGTATAGTAACTGTATGTGATCCAACCGTGATCTGTGTTTAAGTCTTGTGTGTGTTTATTGTGTGTGTGTGTTATAGTCATGGGTTATGAGGCCATGATTTGGTATATGAGGACTCAGTATAGTAACTGTATGTGATCCAACCGTGATCTGTGTTTAAGTCTTGTGTGTGTTTATTGTGTGTGTGTGTTATAGTCATGGGTTATGAGGTCATGATTTGGTATATGAGGACTCAGTATAGTAACTGTATGATCCAACCGTGATCTGTGTTTAAGTCTTATGTCTGTTTATTGTGTGTGTGTTATAGTCATGGGTTATGAGGTCTCAGTATAGTAACTGTATGTGATCCAACCATGATCTGTGTTTAAGTCTTGTGTGTGTGTTTATTGTGTGTGTGTTATAGTCATGGGTTATGAGGTCATGATTTGGTATATGAGGACTCAGTATAGTAACTGTATGTGATCCAACCGTGATCTGTGTTTAAGTCTTGTGTGTGTGTTTATTGTGTGTGTGTTATAGTCATGGGTTATGAGGTCTCAGTATAGTAACTGTATGTGATCCAACCGTGATCTGTGTTTAAGTCTTGCGTGTGTTTATTGTGTGTGTGTTATAGTCATGGGTTATGAGGCCATGATTTGGTATATGAGGACTCAGTATAGTAACTGTATGATCCAACCGTGATCTGTGTTTAAGTCTTATGTCTGTTTATTGTGTGTGTGTTATAGTCATGGGTTATGAGGTCTCAGTATAGTAACTGTATGTGATCCAACCATGATCTGTGTTTAAGTCTTGTGTGTGTGTTTATTGTGTGTGTGTTATAGTCATGGGTTATGAGGTCATGATTTGGTATATGAGGACTCAGTATAGTAACTGTATGTGATCCAACTGTGATCTGTGTTTAAGTCTTGCGTGTGTTTATTGTGTGTGTGTGTTATAGTCATGGGTTATGAGGTCATGATTTGGTATACGAGGACTCAGTATAGTAACTGTATGTGATCCAACCGTGATCTGTGTTTAAGTCTTGTGTGTGTTTATTGTGTGTGTGTGTGTTATAGTCATGGGTTATGAGGTCATGATTTGGTATATGAGGACTCAGTATAGTAACTGTATGATCCAACCGTGATCTGTGTTTAAGTCTTATGTCTGTTTATTGTGTGTGTGTTATAGTCATGGGTTATGAGGTCTCAGTATAGTAACTGTATGTGATCCAACCATGATCTGTGTTTAAGTCTTGTGTGTGTGTTTATTGTGTGTGTGTTATAGTCATGGGTTATGAGGTCATGATTTGGTATATGAGGACTCAGTATAGTAACTGTATGTGATCCAACCGTGATCTGTGTTTAAGTCTTGCGTGTGTTTATTGTGTGTGTGTTATAGTCATGGGTTATGAGGCCATGATTTGGTATATGAGGACTCAGTATAGTAACTGTATGATCCAACCGTGATCTGTGTTTAAGTCTTATGTCTGTTTATTGTGTGTGTGTTATAGTCATGGGTTATGAGGTCTCATTATAGTAACTGTATGTGATCCAACCATGATCTGTGTTTAAGTCTTGTGTGTGTGTTTATTGTGTGTGTGTTATAGTCATGGGTTATGAGGTCATGATTTGGTATATGAGGACTCAGTATAGTAACTGTATGTGATCCAACTGTGATCTGTGTTTAAGTCTTGCGTGTGTTTATTGTGTGTGTGTGTTATAGTCATGGGTTATGAGGTCATGATTTGGTATATGAGGACTCAGTATAGTAACTGTATGTGTTCCAACCGTGATCTGTGTTTAAGTCTTGTGTGTGTTTAGTGTGTGTGTGTTATAGTCATGGGTTATGAGGTCATGATTTGGTATATGAGGACTCAGTATAGTAACTGTATGTGATCCAACCGTGATCTGTGTTTAAGTCTTGTGTGTGTTTAGTGTGTGTGTGTTATAGTCATGGGTTATGAGGTCATGATTTGGTATATGAGGACTCAGTATAGTAACTGTATGTGATCCAAACATGATCTGTGTTTAAGTCTTGTGTGTGTATTTATTGTCTGTGTGTTATAGTCATGGGTTATGAGTAGAGCCCGACCGATATGGATTTTTGGGGGCCGATACCGATATTAGGGAGTAAAAAAAGCCAGATACCAATATATCGGCCGATATTATTTATGTGTATATTATAATACAGTAGCAATATTATTTATGTGTATTATAGTACAGTATACCAGTCAAAAGTTTGGACACTTTCCTATTGGTGTGTACAAACTTTTGATGGGTACTTTACACAGTAGCTATAAACAGAATAAATATATTTTATAAACACGTTTTGCAATGATCACTCAAATGTGGTAATCAAACACTTGTGTGACAGATATGTAATGGAGGCAGGGGGAATGATAGAATGAGAATTATACAGCTGAGCTGTAACCAAACTAGTTTGCATTGGATGTTATATTATATTCTATTATATTATATTCTAAATACTGTTGCATAATCTTCACTAACGACGACTTTGTCTTTTAATTTAGTCATAACTTGTATCAATAAATATATAAAAAGTGTCACTGACAAAACCTTATTATCTTCTATTTTTACTCTTAATTCCTCTAATCTCTACCAGTGGAGGAAGAACTCAGATCTTTTTACTAAAGTAAAATGAATAATATCATAATGAAAACGTTTTTAATTACATATTTACAGTACTTTTATACTATTTCAAATAATTAGTAAGCAAAATGTACTAAACGTGAAACTAGGCTACTCTTAATGCAAAATGGCCCTATATAAAGTGTTAAAATTATATACATTTTTGGAATATTGCTTGATGTTGTAACGTAGCGTTATCAGGCAGAATGAGCTTTAACACGGTGTCTACACCGGACGCGGCCGTTACTGCTCGCGTCGCAACAGCTGTTTACCCTAGACCAAGCAGAATCAGTTTACTGTCGGAGATCGCTCGCGCCACGCATTTTAATCAATTTTTCATCAACCAATTGCCTTAATAAATAAGAAGAAGGCCTAAATATAGCAGACAATATAATCAGGACTTCTCAGCTGCGCGCTTGCAATAGTCACAAGCTCACACAATACGTGACAGAGGCTTGTAGCAGAGAAATCAATTCTGTGAATTACACTGCGCAAATCACAAGTAGGCTACTACCCACCGGATGAAGAAGGGTTGGCTCTCAGTCTCCACAGGCTACATAAAATATTCATTTTATTTTATTTTATTTTTCGTGTTTGCATTTATGAGGAAAAAACAATGTTACAGACGCGACAGCACTACGGACGTGAGCGCTCTGAAAGCGGCACTAATGCTTTGAAACTTTCACATAGACATCAAACAGAAAGCACAAAACCTTTCGTTTCAAAGTGAATTTCGTTTTGTATTAATTGTATCTTAATTTTAATCAATGTTTCATCAGCCTTTTGCCTGGATTTAATTTATAAGAAGTAAATTTAGCAGACGATAGACAATCTCGACACGGAGGCGCCTGCGGGTAAACTGGAGCTCGTCTCATGAACCGAAACTCAGCGTATAGACCTGAGAATTGAAATATATCTATATTGAAATGTCTACTTTTAAACAGAACAATTCAAAACGAAAGACAGACAGACTCATGTAATCGTATGAAATGTGCATTTCTCTCTGGCGCGCGCTCACTGAAGATCGCGAGTCAGCATCGTCAACTTCATCTTTGGCTGACACTGACTGAAAACACTAGTTTATTAATAAACAATTAAAATGTCTCCTTGCTATATTTGTTGTATTCATAATCACTATTTTTGCCAGTTCTTGTGTCAGCTTTTAGGTGCTTTATTGGCAGCGCACCCTTACATGAATCACCGTACTCGCATTTTTTAAAATATTCATTTATCGGCCATTATAAATGCCGATACCGATAGTTAGGAAAATGCCTAAAATCGGCCGATAATATCGGCCCGCCGATATATCGGTCGGGCTCTAGTTATGAGGTCATGATTTGGTATACGAGGACTCAGTATAGTAACTGTATGTGATCCAACTGTGATCTCTGTTTAAGTCTTGTGTGTGTTTATTGTGTGTGTGTGTTATAGTCATGGGTTATGAGGTCATGATTTGGTATATGAGGACTCAGTATAGTAACTGTATGTGATCCAACCGTGATCTGTGTTTAAGTCTTGTGTGTGTGTGTGTTTATTGTGTGTGTGTGTTATAGTCATGGGTTATGAGGTCATGATTTGGTATATGAGGACTAGTGGTCGGCCAATATTTGGCTTTTTTTAAATATCGGCATCGGCCGATAAGTTTTTCTGATTGGCCGATGTGTTGGAAGCGGGACTTTTATTTTGACGGCGCTGCAGACTTTTCTTTTGACGGGTGTTGAAGATTTTATTATTTAGAAACTAAGTAATTTAGCTATATATTTGGACAGAATTATTTCTTGTACGAGTTCCCTCTAATAGGACTCTTTCTAGGTGACTTTGAAAGCTACAAGACCTTCTGTAAAAAGACCTTTACCCAAAACTATCTATAGGGTGTGTTACCTTCTTTGAAAGATGTATGTATGTATACAGGTCCTTCTCAAAAAATTAGCATATTGTGATAAAGTTCATTATTTTCCATAATGTAATGATAAAAATTAAACTTTCATATATTTTAGATTCATTGCACACCAACTGAAATATTTCAGGTCTTTTATTGTTTTAATACTGATGATTTTGGCATACAGCTCATGAAAACCCAAAATTCCTGTCTCAAAAAATTAGCATATCATGAAAAGGGTCTCTAAACGAGCTATTAATCTAATCATCTGAATCAACTAATTAACTCTAAACACCTGCAAAAGATTCCTGAGGCTTTTAAAAACTCCCAGCCTGTTTCATTACTCAAAACCGCACTCATGGGTAAGACTGCCGACCTGACTGCTGTCCAGAAGGCCATCATTGACACCCTCAAGCAAGAGGGTAAGACACAGAAAATAATTTCTGAACAAATAGGCTGTTCCCAGAGTGCTGTATCAAGGCACCTCAGTGGGAAGTCTGTGGGAAGGAAAAAGTGTGGCAAAAAACACTGCACAACGAGAAGAGGTGACCGGACCCTGAGGAAGATTGTGGAGAAGGACCGATTCCAGACCTTGGGGGACCTGCGGAAGCAGTGGACTGAGTCTGGAGTAGAAACATCCAGAGCCACCGTGCACAGGCGTGTGCAGGAAATGGGCTACAGGTGCCGCATTCCCCAGGTCAAGCCACTTTTGAACCAGAAACAGCGGCAGAAGCGCCTGACCTGGGCTACAGAGAAGCAGCACTGGACTGTTGCTCAGTTTTGCATGTCATTCGGAAATCAAGGTGCCAGAGTCTGGAGGAAGACTGGGGAGAAGGAAATGCCAAAATGCCTGAAGTCCAGTGTCAAGTACCCACAGTCAGTGAAGGTCTGGGGTGCCATGTCAGCTGCTGGTGTTGGTCCACTGTGTTTTATCAAGGGCAGGGTCCATGCAGCTAGCTATCAGGAGATTTTGGAGCACTTCATGCTTCCATCTGCTGAAAAGCTTTATGGAGATGAAGATTTCATTTTTCAGCACGACCTGGCACCTGCTCACAGTGCCAAAACCACTGGTAAATGGTTTACTGACCATGGCATTACTGTGCTCAATTGGCCTGCCAACTCTCCTGACCTGAACCCCATAGAGAATCTGTGGGATATTGTGAAGAGAAAGTGTAGAGACGCAAGACCCAACACTCTGGATGAGGTTAAAGCCGCTATCGAAGCATCCTGGGCCTCCATAACACCTCAGCAGTGCCACAGGCTGATTGCCTCCATGCCACGCCACATTGAAGCAGTCATTTCTGCAAAAGGATTCCCGACCAAGTATTGAGTGCATAACTGAACATAATTATTTGAAGGTTGACTTTTTTGTATTAAAAACACTTTTTTTATTGGTCGGATGAAATATGCTAATTTTTTGAGATAGGAATTTTGGGTTTTCATGAGCTGTATGCCAAAATCAGCAGTATTAAAACAATAAAAGACCTGAAATATTTCAGTTGGTGTGCAATGAATCTAAAATATATGAAAGTTTAATTTTTATCATTACATTATGGGAAATAATGAACTTTATCACAATATGCTAATTTTTTTAGAAGGACCTGTATAACTAGGGATGCACCGATCCGCATTTTTTCACTTCCGATCCGATCCCGATACCTGAATTTGGATATCGGCCGATACCGATACTATTCCGATACCAGAGCTGTGTTTGCTTTAATATTATTATTATCATTATTGTTGATTTTATATGATGCTGCAATAAACTTCTCTCTACAGGCAAGTATGATATGTATGCATGTATGTCCCAAAAGGCAACTTGAGGTAAGTATAAGGTTAGAAACAAATAAGAGACAATAAGTGTAGGCACCAGCACCAAATCTGGTAAAACGTTACACATTGCTGTTTGTATTGTTGTAAAATACATTCATAAAAAACAAGATAACAAAAATCAAAAAGATAAATTATTTTATATATAGTCTAGCTACTATAAAATTAAGACATTTTTTTAATGTATAGCACAGCTGTTTATTGAGGCAGCAACATATGATAGATGGGACATTTAATAATCTTTCATTGCGCAAAAGTATTATGATATGATTATGAATGACTCCAATACAGTGCGGCACAAAGTGCTTATGCGCATCCCGAGCGCAGAATGATGCGCTTGAAGCAACACAGAGTCACAGCGCGCAGCGCGTCGAGTCCGCATTGAAAAGTTCAACGCACAAAGGAAAGACATATTGATGTGTAGTGTATTGTACAGTATCTATCTATGCAATAGTTTATTCAGCCTTTTCTTTTAACAGTTTTAAATTTCAGTTACTGTGTGCTTGAAGAACAATTAGTGCTCTCCAGTGTTGTGATCTAACAGACACACGTTAAAAAGTAACATGATTAAGGTACAGCAAGTCCAGCAAGATAGTCATTTTATCCGAAACCATAGAGCTTTATCTACAGATCAAGTATAATAATAGTAATTGAATCATCTTGGAGAGTTTCATCGAGTTGACTGTCATAACCGAACGCGACGCGCTGTTGAATGCTGAATGAAGAATGATTGACAGCCGCAGCGGAGGGAACAGTTTACGTGATCTTGAATTTAATGACTTAAATATTCATTTCTATCTCACATTATACTATAGAATGGCTTCAGAACACTTATAATATAGTGCACGAACACTTAATGGTGCTTTATAATACTTTTGTGGGGCTTAACAATAACACAATAGTAAACACACAATATCAGATTTAGTTCGGCCTCGTCTGACCGATACCCGATCCGGCAAAAATGGCTGTATCGGAGCCGATACCGATACTGGATCGGATCGGCCCCATCCCTATATATAACTCTGAACCCAAAATATACTCGGGAGCGCGCTGGAAGGCCAGAGGGCCAGAGCGTTAGAGCGCCGTTCTATGGAACGGAACGGCGTTCGAAGATAAAGTCATTATTTCTGGCGTCAAAGACCTCTGCAAAGTTATTTTTCAGAACAATTGAAACCACTTCATTTGGAACCCCAGATGGGACTTGGGTTTTGAGGCTGAAGGAACCACGAAAGGCGACACTGGTGACCGACACAGACAACAGTGGCCACTGTACTTTGAGGTGAGCAAATTTTTGCTGTTGAAAAAGTATGTGTTGTCACCAGTGAGCCAGAGTGGTAAGACCTTTTTAAATGCTTCTCCAAGTTTAAAGAACTAAACAATTGGAAAGGGGATCTTTGATTCTAGAAATAAGTGCATGCATTGTTGTTGACGATATTAAGTAATGTGTAATAGCGCGGTGGAGCTCCCGTTAGTGTTTGCCTGTGTTTATATAACCCGGTGCAGATTGTATGAATATTGGTACTGCTGATGTGCCGCTAAATGTTTTGTCATACGTATGTAAGGATTTGAGATGTTTGCTTGTTAAGTTTAACAAGTGTACTGGTCAGTGTTGGGCAAGCTACTTAGAAAATGTAGTGAGCTAAGCTAGCAGTTACTCTACATTAAATGTAGCTTCACTATACTGAAGCTACCACCCTGGGAAATGTAGCAAGCTAAGCTACAGCAATATGGCAAAAGTAGTTTACTACATCTAAAGCTACTTTTTCAAATTAAATTTTTATATTGAACCAACTTAATTCCAAGTCAGTGCTATCTCAGTGATCAATAAAATTGTCAATCAAACATATAGGCAGGCATAATTTGTCAGTTCAATTGTTTATTCAACAACTGTTCCAAACAAATTTGGCCAAAAAAAAAAAACAACATAACTATATAAAACCATATAACTAAATAAAACTATAACAAAACCAGGTGTCAAGAGTGTGTGCATCTTTTTCCATTTCTCACGTGTCAGCCCAAGGATTGATACTGGTATGTGATGTCACACCATACGGAGCAGAAGGTGATGGTAATGCACCAAAAAGCTGGTTTGTAGGGCCGTATGAAATCCATTTTATTTTTTCCCACATTCCAAATTCAGTTTTATTTTGTTTTCATTTTTCTGGACTCCCATTTTAATGGTTAAATAACATTTTAGTAATCAAAAACGTGTAATTAATTGAAATCATGAAACGTATATAATTTAACAATAATTTATTAACATTTTTAAATAAATTACATTTTAAGGGCTCTATAAAATAGTTTTTTTAATGGTTTAAATTGTAGTGACCAATTATTTAAAATGTAGGCCTAATGATTTAAGCAAAACTTTCTTCAAAGGTTAAAACCAACCTTTTATTTTGACAGGTTGCCATATAGCTAGACCTTTGAGTCTCTGTTTTGTTTTGTTTTTTGATATGACGATAGTTTTTCTCAAATCAAGCTAAAATGCTGCTAAAGTGACTCTCAGAGCGGCTGTGTAGATGAAGTTCATCGATCCATTACAGAAAACATCGCAAGCGTCATGGGTGCTTCAGTGTGAGGTAAATGAATCCGCGCGTCTGAGCCATTCATTCACTGCGACACGCAGAACATGCATGATTTATTTTTAAATAGTCTTTAAGCGGTTTAATATTCACAGACACTAGTCTATATCGCGATTTTATTTAAGTTTAGGCTACTTACCTTCTTTTCATCCAAGATCTGACCAATTCCGTGAAATTCCGCGTTATACAGTAAATTTTGTTGGATATCATGGATATCGCAATTCAGTCCATGTTTTCCGTATTGTGGTAACTTAATGAAATCATATGGCCCTATGGTTGCCAACCACCGTAAAACAAGAAGAAGAAGAAGAAGTCACCGTCACTAACTGATCCAGCATCAGTGATACTTAGCAGTTGTATTTCCGATTTGAGCTTGAGCTTTAGAAATCCTTGGGAAAATGTAACGTTAGCTTGTGTGGACGCTACCGCACTACTTGATCAAAAAAAGAGCTTCGCTACTGAAAAGCTATTTGATTCAGAAAACAGCGACGCTACTGAGAAATGTAGTTAAACTTGTAGCGTCACTACTTGTGGCGACGCTACTGCCCAACACTGGTACTGGTTAAGGTTAACCAGTTTTTTTTTTTTTATGTTTACTGTTAAGGATAGCAGTTATTGTTTTTTCTTGTAAAGGATGACAAGTGTAATGATAAGAATATCATTAATGATTAAGGCTAATCATTTTCTGCTCGTTAAGGATAACGATACTCATAAGGTTATGAGGTATTTTATCTGTGTTTCTTATTAAGGATAATAAGATAGCATGCGCACAGTTAAGTTTAGCTTATGGTTACCGCATTGTTATAGGAATGACAATGGACTGCTCAGGTAAGCTAAATTGAATCGCAGAGGTCTGCGATAGTTTTAAAGTTATTTTATCACTGTGTTGGGGAAGTGTATCAGTGAATCATATAATGTATTGATTATAAAGACAGTGAGTAAAACTGTGAGTAGAGTATAGCTTGTGTGTGTATGTGGGATCCTGTGTGTGTGCTTGACTGTGCCTGTGGTTAAAAATAGGGGACAAGGAATGTGTGAATGAGCTTGAGGGACAAGTACTGTATAAATGATGGGAATTAAAATAAACGAAATAGTAAAAGAAAACAATTGTTTCAAGATATTAATCTTACAGATTATTGTAGTATGAAATAAGTTAAAGTAATAAAATATATATTTAATTAATAAATGGACTGATATAGTGTTATATATTAATGGATAAATAAATAAGAATGCACGTGCTTAATATATTATATCTTATATCTGAAGACGTCTAAAATTTGTATCTCATTATCCCTGAAGACAAAGTGAGAAAAATTATTCCATTGTAGATAATTAAGTTTGTGCTAAGGAAAAAATAACTTGTGCAGTGTGCTAAAAGTGAACAAGATTGGGTGACAAAGTTTCAACAGTCATAAATAATTTACAGCAATCTTAGAATTGTGGTAATGGGATTTGTTGAAAATGGGTGAGAAAGTTGATTCACCATGCAGTTATTTTGAGCACAGCATGCAAATATAGGAGAAAGATTGATGTCTGATTTTATGATAGGGAAAATTATTTAATTGTATTATACTCAGATAGTCAAAAGTTAGATTATTGCTCATATGGCAATGAAGAAATAGCTTGCTTTTTCCTGCAACGAAGAACTTGCTTTACTAAAAACAGAATGGGGGAACTGCTGTTGTCAACCAGTGATTATTATATAGTATAAAAGTGGAATTTAGATAAAGAGCTAATAGCTCAGGAACAAATATTTATAAAGATTAATTTGATCTATGCAGCTCTCTGAGTGTTCAAGTTTCAGATGGCTTCAGTGTCGAATGGAAGAGGTGAAAGGTCAAAGACGACTGCAGAGAGAAAAAGAAGAGTGGGTGAGGGGCTTTCAGCTCCCCTTCTGAAGATGACCACTTTCTGGAAAACTCAGCATGGAGAAAGACTGTTTAATGCTGGAAAAGGTGAACCTTTCACTATTTCACTGGAGACTTTTTCCTGAGGACAAGAGGAAAATCCTGCAAAGCTGAGGCAAAATCTATCAAAGCCCAAACTGAGAAGGGGCAGAGAAACAACAGAGCCTATATTCCAGTCTACGACAACAGGCCTTTGAGTGACAGCTAGGCTGACGACACATGCAGAGCGACAGCCAAGAAGCTTCAACAGACTGATAATCTAAAAACAGAAAAACTGACCGAAACCCTTCCCTTACTGGCAACACAGGTGTGGCAACTCCGATGATCACTCTAGAGACTGCTTCAAATTTAGTTAATTATTATATTAACTTTATTCATTCTGATTATTCACTGGTCTCATAAGCAATTCTTTCTATTCTCTGCTAAACTAACACTCTCTGCTTTTCCAGTAGGTTCAAGTCCAGCCCTATAAAAAAGAAAGAATACACTGAAAGAGAGAAGTGGGTGCTCAACTCACCAAATAGTTCAAACTGAGGCTGGATTTGGTATAGTGAGGGCTATTACATTAAACAACTATAGGGCTAAAAGTATGAGAAAAATTATTCTGTAGCAAAGAAAAAGATAGACACAAAATGTCAAAGAATTATTATTATTGTTTGGAAAAAATTATACTGGTCACTCAATTTTGTTTTGGTAATTTTCTAGAGATATAGATTGGAGAAAAAATTACTCCAAAAGTCCAAAATTATGAAATCGCAAAAAATGCTGTCAGAACTGGGATAATGAGATGGAAATGTTGTTGGCCATGGATCCAAGATTATGCAGAGATCTCCAATTTATTTCATAAAGCAGCTCATGAGCAAAAAACAAAAAAGAATAGGAAAAATCAGAAAAACAAATGACAAAATGTATTTGAAAAATTACAATGGCAGGCTTATTATTCTAAAATACTTAGTCTATTAGATTTTGTAAAAAGAAAAAAAGGGATTATAACAATGGTGTTAAACTAAACCTTATGATCATTGACACTTCTCAATAGTGTTTGACATAGTTGTGTTGACCTGATCAGACCTTGTGTTTAAAATTATAGGATGCCACATTTAGAGCACAACCTGCAAGCGTGTATGCTGGCCAGTGTGTGTGAGAGACACTGAGTGTGAATGAGTGAGAGATGGTGTCTGAAGAGACACTAAGGCAAATCAATTATTTTGCCAATACAGCTGTATTTAAAATTTAACATGTGGGCCCACAGGGCAAATTCTGCCCAATAAAATAATGACCATGGATGGATTTGGTTAAATTTCCTGGTCAGGAACTGAAGTAACAATATGAAAAAACAAAGAATGAAAAGAGAAAAATAAATAATAAAAAACCAGTGCCACATTTGCGCAGCGCATAACATATCTGACTTTCTTTGCAGCATAACACGTCTGCCTTTCTTTTCAGCATATCATGATGGAGCTGATCTTTGTCAAAAGTATGAAATATTCTCTTGTAACTTTTGTCAAAGTGGGTTGAGTATTGTCCAAGATGCCTAATAAATAATGTGCTAATAGTGGAACTCAAGACAAAGAGATAACGGAGTTGAATTGACTAATTTTAAGAGTACATTGGAAATTTATTATGAGAAAAATGCATAGAGATTGCAATTATGATGATAAAAAGCCAAACTGTAAGAAAAACAAATGAGAATATATGGATTAAAGTCCTGCTGTTAATGAAAGCAGAAAGGACACCACTCAGCCCACATGACCTTTCTACAGGTAACATCGAGAAGGACAATGGGACAGATGAGCAGATGATTGAAATCACATGTTGTTGTCACTAACAAAAATAATTAAGCTTTAATTTACAGATAGCAGCAGCTCAATGCCAGGAAGGATTCTGGAACAAGTCTAACAAAAAGAACCAGTAACTATGCTTTGTAATTTCAGAGGAAGTGATCAACAGACTGATATTTGAGTACATGTCTCAACTTAGGGGGCTTTCACACTGGCAGTTTAGTTCGGAACGGGGCACGGTTCGCATGAAAAATCGCTAATGTGAACGCTGTCATGGGACCCGGGTGCGCACTGGGGTACCGAACCCGAGACTACCTGGAGGAGGTGGTCTGAGTTCGGTTGCTCCCGAACCGTGCTGCGATTCGCGTGTATGTGAAAACTACACGGACTCGGGTGCGCACTTGTTCAGGAAGTAAAGTATCCTGCGCATGCGTTTTAGTCGATTATGATGTATTTAGTTAAATAAAACACACGTAAGGGATGAAGATTTACCCTGGATACGAGCAAGAGTGAGTCTGCAGTGTATTCGCGCATAGTGCGTGCAATCAGGGCAACAAATTAATGGAAATCCACTGTCTCCTCAAAAGAGTCCATTTGCAAGCAGCGGAAAAACAGCTTATGCGAAACACACACACAGTTAACCTGGGTTGTTTACTCAGCTATGAATAATGGCACCAAATTAATAAACACAATATATTGACCCGCGTCGTGTTTTCTATCATGCGCCGTGCACGTTTGCAATGACATAAGATGCACGCAAACGCACCAGAGTTCGATAGAATCAAGTTGAGTGTGAAACCAGACCAACGCTGCGGGGGGCGCCGGGAACAATCGCGCCCGGGCTCGGACCGCAGCAAACGAGCCCAGTGGAAAAGCCCCCTTAAAATACACCAACCAACTTCAGCAACCCCCCACAACTGAAGTGAGGGATCAAGGACATGCTGACAATGAGAGAAAGAGTCCATTGCAACGAACGACTCAAGAGTCACCCTGGTGAAAGACGTAAAGATGACAAGGCTAACAGAATGATCAAATCATGAATGGAAAAAGAAGACAAACTTGACCAGAAAAACAGGAATGAGAGGAACTGTGCAAAGAAAAGAGAATCAACAGAGATGAAAACTTTCTTAAACAATAGTCAACATCAACCAACTTTCCTATGATTGAATGTTCAGCCCTTGAATAGATTCAGTAGCAACTTAATAATAACCCCACCATAACAAAAATGATTGAAGAGAAAATATATTACGCAACATAGAAAACAATGATAATGACAAATAGAAAATAAACTAAAATAATGTTAACAATTAATGTAAGAAATTAATATAGTACAGTGGGAATTAAGACAATTCATGAAGGAAAAATTAAAACTAAAAATAACTTTAAAATAAATCTTAATGGGTACTCAGATGTAACTTATCAATAGAAGGGAACACTTAATTAATTTAATGCCACAGTTTAAATTAAAGCAAGTATTAACATTGGCTATTAACAAATATTAGATTTAATTTTAATTTATGAGATTACAATTTGTTTCAATATGCAATTGACTAATATTAAGTACTTATAGAAAGTTTATAGACTTACAAGAAGTTATTGAAATCCAATAACAAACAGGCCCTTATGAACAATCTAAATGGCACCAGAGGGGGGTCAAAAATAGATATTTGGCATTCACATGAAGGACAGATTGTTGAACCAATGAATACTTTTGAATATTCTCAGTCCAGATGCGCAATGGTATTAAACCAGTGCGCAAAGGGGGGAGTAAGGTAAACAAATTAAATTAAAAGGCATTTTTGCAAAGTTTTGTGAAATTTGTGGCAAAAACAAAGTTAAGAAAAGAACAGCGACAAAAATAGGCCATATGTCATTATTAATCTTAGTTAATGTTAGTTAATAAAAATACAGCTGTTCATTCTTAGTTCATGTTAACTTATTTATTTAATGTTAACAAATGACATCTTATTGTAAAGTGTTACCGTTTACTCTTCTAATCCTTACGTGCTCACTGATTGTACTTCCTAAAAGTTGTTTTTAAAGAAGTTTTTTTTAATGAATATTCACAAATCTTTCATGAATTATCATTATAACAATTGCATTACTTTTTTGTGTTTTACCCAGAAATTAAATTAATTTTTCTCTCATTGAAATAAATGGAAATTTATAACTTCAACCCTGGAGTGTTATTGAAGGGTATTACAAGACTTCTGAGCTTTTGTTACTTAAATTTTTTTTTTTTTTTTTGTTGCAAATCTAGGTCAATGAAATTACCATATATGGTTCCTCGCCAGTGTATGGTCATCTGTTTTCCCAAAAAATGCATATATTTAAAAATAAATAATTAAACAAAAAAGAACATACATAAAATATAAATAAATACTTCTCAACTGAAATTGATCCACTGATGTCACATGGACTGTATTTACTATGTTTCTGGACCTAAATAATTTCAGTTGTGTTGCTGTCTATGGAGGGGCATATACCTCTCTGATATCATCAAAAATATTTGTGTTCTGAAGATGAACGATGGTCTTACGGGTTTGGAACGACGTGAGGGTGAGTAATTAATGATACAATTTTCATTTTGGGATGAACCCTTTAAAAGTAAACCACATGAGATCAGGGGGTTATTACATATCTTATGAAGCAAAATGAAATGTTTGGGACAGTATCAACATTTCAGTGTAAACATAACATCACTGGACAAATAAAATAGCTGAGCTATGGTCAGCTGAGGAGAGGAAGACATCTTAGAAAATTACTATGGATAATTTTGGCTGAATGTTGTGTTTGAAGGAAATATTTTATAGATTAACAAATATATTAATGCCTAAGTGGTTTTACAAACATGGCTAACAAAAATGAATGTTTGTTCATTTTGGGACAAAACAATAGCATTGATCCATTTTAAAATGTCAGCGCAACCTGTTTTCAGTTCAGACAGCTGTAACGTTTATTTTAGTCTAGAACTAGTCTTAAGCCCTGTATGGGAAACCACCCTAAAGTGTTCAAATAATACCAGCACCTTCTTCAGTTTCAGCTGACTAGTGAGATGGCTGCTTCAAACAGTTTAAGGTGTTTGTACATTTGCGCTGTCCAACATTTCTATTTACAAACATTCTTTTTTTTATTTTTTGGGATTCAGACACACTGTAAGGTTTATCTCTTTAACAAAGCATTTGCCTGATTTCTCTGATGTTTTTGATTTGGCACCATTATTCTCCTTTACTGTCATCGAGGTGCTTTACTGCTGTCCTTCTGAAACGTCCTCTACATATTTTTCGCCATAAATCATTAATATTTGTCATTCTTCATGATTATCACTGGGTTTTGAAAATATTTAACCAATAAAAGTATTAAAAAGTGCTTGTTAACTTTGACAACACAGAGTATTAGTAATTGTTTAAAAAGTTAAGTGTTTTTTCCATTTCCTAAAAACCTGCTTATTTGGACATACAAGGTTTTGGAAGGACAGTGACAATATATAACCCTATACAACAGACAAACAGCTTCTGCAGTAAAAGTACCCTGTTTAATTCCACGTCTCATCTTTTGGTTCTTGAGGATACCAGAAAATGACGGACAGAGATCCCATTGAGACAGACTTAGCCCTACATTAGTAAACAATTTTGGAGCTAGGTTAATAGCTAAAAACATTACACATTCTCTATAAAACTAGCAACAAACATTGTTAGAGTAGCTAAAGGAAAACTGGATCCGCAGTTAAGTCAGGGTTATACCAAGGTTGTTTTTCCACTTATTTACCTTTAGTTCTTTGCAACAGTGAAGTACACCCTAATAAAAAATAAATATACTTTAATGTAATTGAATTAAATTAAAGTTTAGTATCCTAAACTAGAATACTTATAGTCTGCTAAATTGTAACAACTAAATTTGTTCTTAAAGCACTATAATTTTGTGGAAGTAGTCCAATTAAAGATATACTTAGTATATTTTATTGTGCTAAAGTGGAATTATTGCAAGTATACTTCAGGTACACTTTAAATATTTCTTATTTATTTTTCAGAGATCGTACAGTCCTCACCAAAAGAGAAATTAAAACAATTAATTTTAAGAAATGTGTATTATGCAGTAGTACACCAAATAAAGTGTAATAATACTTTTTATATCAGTAAGTCTCAAAAATCTGTCAGTAAAAATGTTAATGTATTTTAACTATACTTAGTATGAAATAAATGTATTTTAAATATATTAAATATAATACTTTTTTTTTTACTAGGGTATGAATTGTGACATAAGAGAAAATAGTTTAAAGATTACAGATTATTTGTGTAATAGACATTTTTGTGCTGGTATATTTCAAATCTGTGAGAATCATTTTGCACTATCCAGCTATAGGTTCATTTACTTAATAACAACATGAACTCAAAAGGAGCCAGGAGCCTGTGATCACAAATAGTACCATTTCCATGATATTAAGTGTACAAAATATTTATTTAAAATATATTAAATGTCCTAATTTATGTGAGGCCTAGTCCTTGATTAATCCAATTCCTGGCCAGGAAACAATTAAAAAATAACTTGTTGATGAAACACTAATATTTATGCTACTGTCTGTATCTCCTAATGCAAAACCAGACATTTTCTCTCTTGGTTTGTACTTTTTCTGCAGTATATGTGCACATGTCAGTACATACCTGCAATCACAAACAGGTAGTGGCAAAGTAGAGCAATGACATATTGTCCAGAAGTGAATTGATTGCAGATATATAATTGCTCCTTCTCCCATTTTGGTACATATATGTATATACAATAATGACTTTGTAGTTTGTTTTCCCATATACAATTAACTTGATATGTGTGTTGTATGTATAGAGACCTCATAAACACGATTGTCCTCATAAACCATCAATTAACTCGATCTGTGTGTTGTATGTATAGAGACCTCATAAACACGATTGTCCTCATAAACCATCAATTAACTTGATATGTGTGTTGTATGTATAGAGACCTCATAAACACGGTTGTCCTCATAAACCATCAATTAACTCGATCTGTGTGTTGTATGTATAGAGACCTCATAAACACGATTGTCCTCATAAACCATCAATTAACTTGATATGTGTGTTGTATGTATAGAGACCTCATAAACACGATTGTCCTCATAAACCATCAATTAACTTGATATGTGTGTTGTATGTATAGAGACCTCATAAACACGATTGTCCTCATAAACCATCAATTAACTCGATCTGTGTGTTGTATGTATAGAGACCTCATAAACACGATTGTCCTCATAAACCATCAATTAACTCGATCTGTGTGTTGTATGTATAGAGACCTCATAAACACGATTGTCCTCATAAACCATCAATTAACTCGATCTGTGTGTTGTATGTATAGAGACCTCATAAACACGATTGTCCTCATAAACCATCAATTAACTTGATATGTGTGTTGTATGTATAGAGACCTCATAAACACGATTGTCCTCATAAACCATCAATTAACTCGATCTGTGTGTTGTATGTATAGAGACCTCATAAACACGATTGTCCTCATAAACCATCAATTAACTTGATATGTGTGTTGTATGTATAGAGACCTCATAAACACGGTTGTCCTCATAAACCATCAATTAACTCGATCTGTGTGTTGTATGTATAGAGACCTCATAAACACGATTGTCCTCATAAACCATCAATTAACTCGATATGTGTGTTGTATGTATAGAGACCTCATAAACACGGTTGTCCTCATAAACCATCAATTAACTCGATCTGTGTGTTGTATGTATAGAGACCTCATAAACACGATTGTCCTCATAAACCATCAATTAACTTGATATGTGTGTTGTATGTATAGAGACCTCATAAACACGATTGTCCTCATAAACCATCAATTAACTCGATCTGTGTGTTGTATGTATAGAGACCTCATAAACACGATTGTCCTCATAAACCATCAATTAACTTGATATGTGTGTTGTATGTATAGAGACCTCATAAACACGGTTGTCCTCATAAACCATCAATTAACTCGATCTGTGTGTTGTATGTATAGAGACCTCATAAACACGATTGTCCTCATAAACCATCAATTAACTCGATCTGTGTGTTGTATGTATAGAGACCTCATAAACACGATTGTCCTCATAAACCACAATGTGGTTCTGTCCCCATAACCCTGTAAAATATCACATATTTAATATATGTATTTTCTAAAAATGAAATTAAGTTTTTGAAGTGAGATTTGTCTTCTGTAGACCAAATGAAAATTTTTGATATAACTTTTATCTTTATTGGATAATGGGAAAGGTGGGTCCCCATAAACCACTGAAAAAACACAGTGGCCTCATAAACCACATATGCCAGTCTGTGTGTGTGTGTGTGTGTGTGTGTGTGTGTGTGTGTGTGTGTGTGTGTGTGTGTGTGTGTGTGTGTGTGTGTGTGTGTGTGTGTGTGTGTGTGTGTGTGTGTGTGTGTGTGTGTGTGTGTGTGTGTGTGTGTCTGTGTGTGTGTGTGTGTGTGTGTGTATACTGTACACATATTCAGTATATAGTTCTGGTGATAATGGTCACCCCATAAACATTCATGTCCTCTTGTCTCTGCCTGTCCCTTATCTTATTCCATTATTTTAAGTCATTGCAGAGCTATTGAATAAACGTTACTGATGTGTATCTGGTGGGTTGTGAATGCTGGAGGTCTGAATGCGATTAGGGCCCTGTGACATTGTTATGTGTTGAAGGGGTATTGATCTTTGGATTATTTATTTTATCAGAAAGCTGGCTGGGGATGTAATAGTGTTTAGCAAGCAGGGTTGCAGGGCATGCCAAGGTGAACCGTGTGAGTGTGTGTGCTGATACAAGTCCACGACTCTTCTTTGTGTATGGGACAGGTCACCAAAACAACAAAGCCAGCCTATCATTAGTTATTCTTGCTGAGACAAGCACTGTTTGTTTTACGGACCCCAAAATCCACCTAGCAACTGCCCAAAGTGCCCTAGCAACCACACAGCAACACATATGTATAGATAAAAGGAAGAAAAAGAGAACCTGATGTCAGAAAGTTGGAATAATGAGCCAGGAGTCGATTCAAATAATGAAATGGTGGAAAGATGAATCACACAAGACATTTTCTGATTGGTCAGCTACAGTGATGACATCAGCACCAAGTGATAGGATGCCAAAAAAGCTATAGAAATGAGCTGATGAGAGGGAGAGACACTGTGCCACTTGTGATTTTAAGTGAAAGAGACATTTGGATCTCAGTTAAATTAAATGAAGGGATTTATTGTGGTCTGGGCTGAAGCGAAACATCAATCAAGACATTTTTCTCATATAATACGGACGTGGAAGGTCTTGCTTCTAAAGTGAATTTATATGCAGTGTTGGTAAACAGTCTGAGTCTGAGACAAGGGGTGTGAGAAGTGAAGAACACGGTGAATACTGAAATTGTTGGGAGGCCAACTGATGTAATTCACAGGGGAATATTGGACATTGAGTAGTAATTTCTGTATGTATGCATATTTCTATGCTATGCATGCATTTATGTATGGAAGTATACAGTATATGAATGCATGCATGTATGCATTTATGTATTATTTATTTTATTTGTCTTATTATTATTTATTTATAATCACGTTACATATACCCTATCTCTTGACTTTTGAGAGTAAGTAGCTACTGTAGGTTGTAACCACTAAGAGCAACCTCATAGCAACATGATACAAATATTCTGAACACATTTGCAGCCACATGGCAATACTGTCATCTACCCACAAAATTGTAGCGACACGGCAGTGAATGTTGCATAAGCAAACATCACTCACACTCAGGAAAATTGAATTAAAAAGGTTAAAAATCGTCTTGTCAATGAAAATCTATAAAATGTTGTAATCAGTAGTAGTTCCAGCCGCCTTGGTTCTGTATTCTTATTTTATACTCTCTCTCTCTCTCTCTCTCTATATATATATATATATATATATATATATATATATATCGTGTGTGTGTGTGTATTGTTTATGAATTTGATAAAGTTAAAGTGTGAAATATCTGTGTCAATAGCATGATCAGATGGAATGGAAACAATGCTTATGCATATTAAGTAGTAATATTAAGTAGAAAATGGCACACATCACATTTAAAAAGTCATATTAATAATTGTTTAGTGCCAACTGATGTAGAAACTTGGAATTAGGTGCTCTTTATAGCTCAAATGTCGCAAACCTTTGCAGGCAGACAGACTAAGCTTATTAAGTGTGAATGGGCCTGGTTTAAAGGCTGGATAAATGGTGTTGAGTCCATGGATAAGGGGTGTAACAGGATTAGTTTCAGAGAAGACGCTGTCTGATACATGAAAGCGAAACTCAGTCGTCTGAGGCGTTGAGATGTCAATTAAACACAAGCTCAGACGCTCACGAGGGAAGGTGGATTACAGCTGTCCTGCCTATTCTGTACAGTTAGCCGTGCCTAGGATATTTCAGGGAGTTTGGATCAGCCTGGTGTATTGTTTGTGGAAAGGCTTCATTTTATTATATATTGCCAGAAATTGTGAGGTTTTTAGGTTAACAAGACACAGCACAAATTAATGGTAGTTAAAGCAGCACTATGCAGGAATTCCGTTTTTGTCAAACAGCGCCCCCTAGAATTGCTGTAGAGTACTTGTATTTAACGTTACTGTTGTAAATACAACTCAGAGCGTATCTGCACTAACGGCCTCTGCACTTCAGAATAATAAAGTAGCCTACCGCGTTAGGCTTACCTGAGCCTAAATGCCAGATGACATCAATAAAGTTACATCATGTACGTCACATTATTTCATAACAATGTTCGTTATTATGATGTTTTTAGACATGATTATTGCAATTTATCATAATAGTTTGCAAATTGCGCTCATTTACACTATTTACAACGTGTAGGCCAATTTATGTCCTGATAATTATGTGAGATATTGACAACTGTTCTCATGATAATTGCAGGAATCAACTTTAACAGTGAAAGCCTGACCTAGTGAGACTCTTGTCCGGTTCCTCGCGCCGTCAGATTCTCGTTTCCTTTTTCTAGACTCTTCCGACCGCGCTTTCTTTGTTTTTTTTCTCCATTCTGAAAACGCAGGTCTGATGTTTACTCTTGTCTGACTCCTCGCTCGGTCAGTCTGCCGTTTCCTCTTTCTCTGTTCCTCCGACAATGCTTTCCTAGCTTTCTGCTTCTTATATGCCAGTTTAGCCATGACGATAGTTGTTCTTATAGCTAGCCGGATCTGGATGGGGGCGTGTATGCGTGTAATGTGTGCAGTGCCGTAAAGCAATTTGTTACATCGCAAGAGCTGAAATCACGCGATACTTCCTGACGGCGGTCCGCCGGCCCAAAGTTGCAAGTGCGGTTTTTCCACTCACAGGCATCAGAGGGGGGCGAGACGACCACCATTCAACCCGAAAAGAGTCATATAACCAATCCAAAAACTCCGAAGCTGTTCAGTTAAGCTAAAAAAACTGCATAGTGCTGCTTTAATTGTGATTTGTTATTAAAATGTATATAAAAGTGTATTCATTAGCCTATAATTAATTAATTAATTATCTTTATACCATGGTCTGGGTGAATACTCGATTCTGATTGGCTGCAGGGTGTCCATTAAAAAGTGATAGAGGACATCTAGTAAAGGAGTTCTGGTGAAACTGTTTACCGTTCGAAATGAATAAATAAATGCGCTAGCTGGCTAGATCAGCTGTGAGTAACCATAGCAACAGGCAAAACAAACATGGTATAAGCGGATTAATGCCCGAGGAGGTGTCCATTGTCAGGTATTAATGGATGACGCTGAGGCGTGAACCGTCTGACGCGCAGCGGCCTCCGCCGAAGTCCATTAATACTTAGACAATGGACACCTCGAAGGGCATTAATCCGCGTATACCATGGTCACTTCCCAAATAACACATTTTTAAAACATTAGTTTATATTTTAATTAGTTTTACAATCGAAATCTAAAGTTTTTACAAACAATAACTTGGATTCCCTGCTTAACACATTAACCCTTACATAATACACTAGAACACCCCAGTATTTGCCTAGCAATGCCCTAGAAACCACCCAGAGTGCCCTATGCCTCATAGCAACAAATATGGATAAATAAAGGGAAGAAAAAGATAACCTGATGTTATAAAGTTTGAATAATGAGATTAAAATAATGGAATAGCGGAATGTTGCATCACACAAGGAATTTCCTGATTGGTGATGACATCAGCACCAGTTGACAGGATGCCAAACCAGTAAGTTATACCAGCTATAGACTGCAGAACAGAGTGCAACAGTTGGGTTCGGGAAGTAAAAACTTCAATCTGGAAAATCTCCACTGTTGCACACTATGCTGTCAATCAGTATCCAAACAGAATCAGTTGACCAATCAGAATCAGTTATTGCAATGCACATAGAATAGTGAGTGTGGGTATGATGTGTAATATTTGGATGCAAATCCATGCTGAGCAAAAAATTGGTTGGCTTGACATTCAAAGCACGGTCCTGCAAGAACGCTGTTTTAATAAAGGAAATTGAAAAATTAGGACATTTCCACGAAGCAGCAGGTCTCACTGCGTTCACCTCCATGTTAAGCAGCGCACCGGCATCCCTCACTGATCTAGAGCCCTGCGGTCTGGCCTGGAGCCCGGATACTAAATGTCCACGGCTGATATTCTACCATTAAATTAATTTATCATGCACATGAATTACCAAGGAATCAGTGAGGCGTGTGTAATGGCATACACATCATAATCAATGTATTCAAGAAAATTTAAAATGCTAATGTGTCATATAATGTGCATTTATGCTGAACAAGTGACTTCCTCTAGTCGCAGGGATGCCGTATAAAAGAACAGGACCTAATATTTCCCACCGCACCATGTAGTGCTTTATATAATGCAGATAAACATAGACGCACACTGAGATTTGCTACGAGATGAGCTGATCACTGTGGTAACGCCTTCGCTTGGCGTGCCTGACCTACACAGGGAATGAGTCATTCTCACACCAAGAAGATAGAGATATACTTTCATTCACTAAATAATTGTCTCCTCTTCAGTAGGTTGAAAAATAGCATACACAGTGCTTCTACAGAGATTTGTATAGGAATGTGTAGGCGAGACCGGGGCTAGTTGTCACGTGGAGAAGTTGTCACCAATGTAATTTTTTTTTATTTTTGCAGTTTCATGAATTGTTTTGCTTCATCATTGCTTTACTGATTACATCTAGCTGAACATTTACTAAAAAGAACGTTTAAAAGAAATGGTAAAGAAGTCTCTTCTGCTCACCAAGGCTGCGTTTATTTTTATTTAAAAAAATACAGTAAAAACAGTAAAATTGTAAAAAAAATTACAATTCAAAATAACTGTTTACTATTTTAATATATTGTAAAATGTTAAAATTCATTCCTATCATGGCAAGCTAAATTTTCAGGAGCCAGTCTTCAGTCACATGATCCTTCAGAAATTATTATAATATGCTGATTTGCCGCTCAAGAAACATTTATTATTATTATCAATGTTGAAAACAGCTTTGCAGTATTTTTGAAAAAAACATGATCCTTTCTTAAGAATTCTTTGATGAATATCACAATAACATTTGAAATTGAAATCTTTTGTGACATCATAAAATTTCTTTAGTGTCATTTGTGATCAATTTAACACATCCTTGCTGAATAAAAGTATTCAAAGTATTTTAAAAAAATCGTACTAAAACCAAACATTTGTATGGTTAGATAATAGGCTGGTTTACATTGTGACAACTTGCCCCATTTAGTGTGTCAACATGCAATGATATGAGTTCAGTGTGTTACAGTACATGTACTGTATCTTTTATTTTCCTGGGAAATAACCATGGAAGTATACAACAATGCGTTGGATCTTTTATTAGCCAAGACTTTAACATAACAAATAAACCTGAGAAATATTTACTGGAGAAAAAGTCATAAGTTACCATCTTGTACTTTCAGTCAAAGATAATCGGCTGATTAACATTTCCATGCGGGTTTTATAAACTATACATCTTGGATGTATAAATATTATGCAGTGTTTGAATCAGTGCATAATTAGAGCGGCGTAATTATTCTTTTGAGCTGGTGAGTTTTTTTATGGATTTTGAGAAATAAAATTCAAATGATGGATGGATGGATAGATAGATAGATATTTACTTTATACAATATAGATTGTTTCATAGCAGCTTTACAGTGATAAACCGGAAAATAGTGCTTCAATGATGCAAACAAAATTCAAATCTGCTGTAAAGCATCTCTAAAAAAATAGTATCATTGATCAGCTGAAGTCATTTCAGTGTTGAGTTAGTTCCGTTTGATAACCGTGTAAAGTTTATCAATAAAGGAACGAGTTCTATTCAGCTATAAAGCAGATCTGAAGAAAACAGGGATTTCATCATCAAGCGCAGTTCAGTTCTCATCCAATAGTGTCAGTCAGTGCAGCCAAATCAATAAAATCTCTGAATACTAAGTGGCGTGGCTCATCACTGTACGGGTTTTCATGGTGAATGCTGTGCATGTGTGTTCCGTTCCCCGTCCCGAGTGGACGTGGTATCTGTGCGTTTCCTCCTGCTGACCGACGCTCATGTTTTATGTACACTCACACCTGTGTCGTGTTTCAGGCCGGACGTGTGAGCGTGTGCACATGTGACTGTGCTGTGTTCTGTCCTGTAGATGGATGAGATTAAACTAAAGGAGCGCGCTGTCTGTGGGCTGGAGAGAGAGCTCAGCGCTCAGGCGGGCCACACGTGGAAACTACAGCAGCAGAAACAGGCTGTAGACTCTCAGCTGGCCCTGCTGCGAGACTCCAGCCCCAGACGAGAGGGCCCTTTCTCACCCGCTGCAGGAGACACAGCAGAGAACACCTCTAACCCTGTAAGCACATCTCCATTACTAAACCACTGTGCCCACCCACTCACATCACTTTTCCTCCACCCATTCCCAGTCATATTCTCCATAGAGAAACTGAATGTGAGAGATAACGTACATTATTTTTAAGGTAGACATAACATGGGCTCCAAAGTTATTAAATTATGGTTTATGCTTCTTTAAAAATCAAAAGTAGTCCACGTTCGTTTTTTAAAATGTAATGTTTAAAAGCCAATTTCCCTAGTGAAAAAGTGTACAAATGTCTTATGAATCTGTATGTTTGAATATTATGCAGTAAACTTAGAATAAATGACCTTTTCAATGACTTTATAGTCAAAAGGTTTTAAATTGTACAATCTGTTTGTGTTTGTTTCATGAGTTCACGGGATGAGTAGTTCAATCCCTCAAAAGTGATTAAATATACAGTTTTGTACTTCCCTCTGTTTGAAAAGAAATTAATTTTATTCGGATACATTAAATGGATCTAAGGAATCAGGGTTTCCACAAAAATATTAAGCAGCACAACTGTTTTCAACATTGATCAAAATAATAAGAAATGTTTCACCATAAACAGACCATAAACTTGAACTGTAACTGAAGTTGCTTGGTTTGGTTAATGGCTTATATCTCTATTGAGAATGATTTAAATGCCTGTGGAGAAAATGAATAGGCAAAATGCCTGCGGAAACAAAACTAATGGAAAAAGTAATCAGTGTTGCACTTTTTTGTTTCTCTGTTTAATAATGATGGTGCTATTGGTCATCAGTCCTTGAAGAACCTATAACAGGAGTTTCATTCCAATCCAGAGCAAGAACATTCATGTTCCTGATCATCAAAAGGGTCATTCATTTACCCTTATCAACTTCATGCACGTCATTGACAGATTGGAATTGAAAAGACATTTCTGTGAGGAGGTTCTCAAGGAATTGAACAGGTCTGGGTTTGAGGAAAATACTGCTGGTCCAGCTGCTTGTTTCTTCTGTTCGAGGAAACACACAGAGCTTTCCCTGGATCATCACACATATCACCTGCACAAACTTATCAATAGACATTAGCCACAGCTTTTCAGTAACAACAGTAGCTTTTTCAATACAATAGTTTCTACTTAACTTAAGGCTGATTTATACTTCTGCGTCGGACCTACTCCGGAGCCTCTACGATATACACTACGCGTTGGTTTTCATTTATACTTCTGCGTCGTTGTCTGCGTTGACGCGCAATTAGCTACGCCGTAGGCTGTGCGTAGCGCATACCCTTCGGCGTACCCTGACGTGCACCTCTCCAAAAATGTAACAACGCGTCAATTCTACGCGGACGCAAGCGCTGTGATTGGTCTGCTAGAACCCCTCCCTCGGATTTCACATGTTCCCTCTGCATGTGTAATTGCGCGTAATTGCGGACAACGACGCAGGAGTATAAATGAAAACCAACGCGTAGTGTATAGCGTAGGGCAGGGATGGGTAACTCCAGTCCTCGAGGGCCACTGTCCTGCAGAGTTTAGCTCCAACCCTGACAAAAAATATTTTTTAGTAATCCTGAAAACATTGATTAGCTTGTTCAGGTGTGTTTAATTAGGGTTTGAGCTAAACTCTGCAGGACAGTGGCCCTCGAGGACCGGAGTTGCCCATCCCTGGCGTAGGGGCTCCGGCGTAGGTCCGACGCAGAAATATAAATCAGCCTTTACACATGCAGAGGGAGCATGTGAAACCCGAGGGAGGGTTTCTAGCAGACCAATCACAGCGCTTGCGTCCGCGTAGAATTGACGCATTGTTACATGGAGAGGTGCAGGTCAGGGTACGCCGAAGGGTACGTGCGCTACGCACAGCCTACGGCGTAGCTACCGCATAAGTTCGACGCAGAAGTATAAATTGGGCTTTAGGATGATCTTCAAAACAACAAAACTAAACACAACATTAATTTGGTCATCATGTCTTGATTTAATTTAATATTATGCATCAAAAAACAACGTAAACAACAGCACGTGTCTTGAATCTGGCTTTGTGCTCATTAGGTTTGAGGTTTAACTTCTTTCCTTGCACATATCCTATTCCTATGCACATGTGTGACACATGATCTAAAAAATATTTACAACAACTTTATTTGGAGTGTCTCCCGCTGCGACTTGAATAAGGGCCCATTACGGGGCCTGCAATCTTTCTCTGCAATCTAACAAAGGAACTAACACTTTTTATAGTGCATTTAAATGAATGCATTTGCAGATGGCATATCCAAAGTGATTTGCTTTATCCAATGCTTTTTTGTCTTTTTATAAATTTTTTTAGGTTTATTCTTGATTTCACAATGTTTGAGTGCTGTATAACAAACTTGTTTCAGCAGTGTGGTGTATCATGATATTAACTGTGATGAGAGAAGCTGTGTTAACTTTAAAGCATCTGTGTGACATTTCTCTGGCACCAACAAACTGGTGTATCAAAAATGACTCTTTTCCAACAAGTTTAAACTCTTCCTGGGTTTCCCATTGTTTATTCAAATATATAATCATACAAATATACACACCTTACAATAGATTTAGCTATGAGAAGGGCATTTCCACTCTGTCAGCAATGGATAGATGGCTCTTCATGTGTGCTGAATGTGAGAGTGTGATCTTTCCCACATATCACCTTCTCAGGGATGTTAGGAATGGACACAATCTGTGAGGTCACACACTTTGTATTCACACCTGTGGTGTATTCTTGCGTTTTCATATCTGAGGCGTGTTTCCCAGCAGCAGAACATCCGTGTCTCTGGCTGTCGGTTTGCTGTCAGCTTCAGCTGTGGTGTGGCTGCTGCTTTTATTTTCTCTGCAGGAGAAAAGATGGATTTGATCGGTGACCTTTCAGGTCTTTGTCAGATGTGGTCCTGCTTCAGTGTTCTCTGGCTCTGTTTCCTCCTACTTCTGTTTCTACGGTTACCTGACATAATGGAATATTTTCTTACTACAGCACCAAATGGAATTGACAAAAATACAGATTATATAGTTAAAATCTGCTAAGGGGTAAATAAATGTAACAAATAGTGTGACATTTTTATTCACGAACGCATACACAACTAGTCAAAACCAAGATGTTCACTAACCCAGCGAAGTTTTTCAATTGGATTTGCGTTATTCTCTTTATCTTGCGCATTTTAAACTTATACTCGCGTACATTCTGTATTGTGCGTTATAGTCTCTGACAAACAGCATGTTGAAGCCGCTCAAGCCTCTTCTCGGAAAGCGATGACGTAGTTAAAACATCCGGTAGTGTGTGTTTTCCAGTAAGTGCGTGCACTCGCTGGACATCTGCTTCTCGTAACTACTACCCTACATTGTGCACGTTATTTTTTGATAGACATTAATGTCTTGATATTCAAATGATGTGGATTTGAAAACAGATGAATAGTAAGGTTATAATTATTTATTTCTTAGCCGGCAAGTATTCAGCTAAAGTGATTGATGCCCATGATTGTGTTAAGTCGATGATTTGAGTTCTAATATTCCAGCCGACAGCCAGCCGATGTTTTTGACGGACTTGATAACGTGCGTGTGGGGTGCACAATATTTGATTTTTGGGAATTAAACGCGCCGGAGACGTTCAAAATCCTTTTTGCGTAGTTCATTATACTTATTTTATGGAATGAAATTTATTCCGTGGTGTAAATAAATTACATGTTATTCGGAAACTGACATGTTTGGTAAAATGTTACATTCAGGTAGATTTCACCAATTTGTTGACTTGTGAAAATCAACTTATTTTATTTTTTTACTAGGAAAGTTGTTTTCGTTGTCTCTTATAACAATTATTTATATATATATATATATATATATTTATATACATGTATGCTATATATAACAATTATATATATATATATTCAGCTAAATGCAGAAACTGTAGAAAATAATAGTGAAAAATCACTTTTGTTTTTCCATTATTACCAATAAACAGATTTTGACTCGTATAGCCTACAGACAGACAGAAAGTATTTCACATTATAAAAAAAATGATAGGAGTGGAGAGTGTATTTTTCCAGTTACCTGCAGTTGGTTTGTTTTTCAGATGCAGCACTTGGATGAGAAGGATGCTCGACGTTTCCAACTGAAAATTGCAGAACTGAGTGCTATTATCCGCAAACTAGAGGACCGCAACGCACTGCTGTCAGAAGAACGCAATGAACTGGTGAGTCTGTGCTTGTGTTAAGGTGAAACAATATTTTTATTAAAAAAATATATATATATACATATATATAATTTTTCACTTTATTTTATTGGGGGGAGGTGTTATTTAATGCAAAAAAAAAGTTTATTTTACTTTTCTTTCTTTTTTTTTCTTATTTGTTTACATATACCCGGACTATATCCAGAACATAATTCAGCCTTCTTAAGGCCATTGCACACTGAGTCCGAAATTTGCATCCGAAATTTGCACTTGTAAAAAAAAAATTCGACCGCACGTTATGTCAATCACGCTTGCACACTGAATACGAAACATTCGTCCGTCATAAAAAAAATCAGATCGGGTTCAATTTTCTGCGTTTTTCGCATCCGTAGCAAGCAGTTTGAATGCTGTTTTGACAATTCAGAGCCACCGAATCACGAATACGAAAAAACACATACGTAAATTTCGGACTCAGTGTGCAATGGCCTTTACCTATAAATAATTCTAATGTTCTTTTAACATAGAAAATTAGAACAAAAGTCTTTGCATTGTGCACAAATGAAGTGTGTCTGTGCATACAGTATATGTGTATTCTGTATCATGTTTACTGTGTAGAATTAAAGATCGTCTTTGCCTTTCTAAGTGTTATGTGATGGTGTAAATGTTCTCAGTAATGGTGGTAAGTATCTGAGCAGTGATGAATGACTTCAGTGTTTCCTCCTCTCAGCTCGGACAGGCTTAAAGATCGATACAGAGACAGTGATTTAAACATGGCAGCTGAAACCTTCAGGAAGGGTTCGGACTTAATTTACCGCTCAGTTCGGTTCTCAAACATGACAGGATGTTCAAGTTGAATGTAATAGTCCAGTCGGCTTCTCTATTGGTCTAGATTTCATGTCTTAAACTAACTTACCAACATTAGACAGTCAAGTATACCTTTATACATGTTCTATTTGCATTGTGATACATTTACTGCCGTAGACTAATCATTTAGTTTTGCAAAAAAAACTCTGACCACGTTCTGAAAGTATGTATTGTGTTCAATTTTATTGTTTTGCATTGTTATCAACTTTACTGGTTTTAATTGTATTTTCTGAAATCAGTATCTGTGCATACAGCGACCCCTTTAAGACAATGATGTCCAAATATTATTTAGGGTTAGGCTACTGCATGCTTTTGCCAACCCAATATTTTTGTAACCATCTGTTTATGTCTGTGCGCCCAGTTAAAGCGTCTCCGTGAAGCTGAGAGCCAGTATAAGCCGTTACTGGACAAGAACAAACGTCTGAGCCACAAAAATGAGGAACTGGCTCATGTATTGAGACGCATGGAGAACAAACTGCATTTCATCACTCAGGAGAACATTGAAATGGTAATGAAGCAGAAAACAACCGTGAGCATAAATGTATTTGTATAGTATGAGCTCATATTAATTGAGGGAGATTTTTAATTTTTTAAGAAATCATTATTATACCACAGTGATTAAATGTTTTTTTTTTTTAATTGTATAAAATTGAAATATTACCTGGTGAAAAATCAAATGTTGACCAATTAAAGTGCTTAAAAATATTGATGTTGATAAAAAAAGGAAAAAAATAGATGATTGATATAATATACCTTTCAAGTTTTTTATTGTTTTTTATTGGGTCTTATGCTCACCAAGACTGCATTTGTGTAATCAAAAATAAGTAAAATCAATGTATTACTATTTCAAAATGTTTTCTCCTTTGCAATATTTTCAAATAATAATTTATTTCTATAATGCAAAGCTGAATTTTCAGCATCATTACTCTTTTGTCTTCAGTGTCAGATGATCCTTCAGAAATCATTCTAATATACAGTATGCTGATTTGCTTAACAATGAATATTATCATCATATTATCATTACTGGCACTTTTGATTAGTTTAATTCATCCTTGCTGAATTAAAGTATTAATTTCTTCCAAAAACAGTCTAACTGACAAACTTTCCTGAAGCCATCAGTATTTTGTTTCCCGCAACAACAAAAAATTATTTTCTGCAAAAATATTCCAGTTGGAAATCTATTTAACTAGATAAGAAATATACACTTTCCCTGATGATGATGATGATGGGGAGGCTGTGGTCAATGTATATCCCACAACTGCTCCGCTGTCATTAGACATAATTGGCCATTTCCAGCTTCGACTATTATTTAGATTTTTTGATCTTGCCTATTCAACTGCATAAACCATAAATGTGTGATCCTGAATTAGTTTTATCAGGTGAAGATCACACCAACTGCATAACATATTTGCTTTGAATACTGATGCCTCTTTAACATGCCCATGTTTTCATGTAAACACATTTATCGGTCAAGCCGTTCAGCATCCAGCAAGCACACAACCTTGTTATTGCTCACGTCTAAATGATCTGAACATTATGGCAACTCATCAGACATGAGTAATTATCTGTCAGCAGTCTCTGTGCACACATCCGGCTCTTGATGTGAGGAATGAGTTCTTATTTTGCAGCGAGAGAAGGCTGGGACGATACGACGGCCCAGTTCTCTGAACGATCTGGATCTGAGTCAAGACGAGAGAGAGATTGAGTTCCTGAGACTACAAGTGCTGGAACAACAGAACATAATCGACGATCTGTCCAGGGTATCAGCATTTCTTCTCACAGGGACGTACTAACATGTGTTTTAAAAGTCAACATGAAAAGCCTCAATTAGATTAAGAATTAAAAAATAAATATTACAAACTGTGTCTTATTGTTTTCTGATTGGCCTATTTTAATTTTTTTTCCAGGCGCTGGAAACTGCTGGATATGTGAAGAGTGTGATAGTGAGTCATTTTGCCTCTGGGAAATATTCACACTGTAAAATGTTAAAATATGTTTTTGCAAATGAAGCAGGACACGTTACCCAATGAAACGTAGATGAAAATATCTGCAGAAATATCGGTTTTCTCAAAGTGTGAATGAAATTAGCAACTGAAATGACTGAGAAATATAGTGTATGTGATGTTCAGTCAAAATCTAGATACACGTGCCATGAATTTATGGATAAAAGTAGAATTTTGGATGAAACTGGAAGTGTAGTGAAAACTGTTATTTAATGCCTTTAAAGACACAGATGTAAGATGTTCTTTTACTATAGGCTATCTGATATAAGTTAATGTGTTTTGTTCTTTCATTTAATCTTGTTTCTCAGGAGAGAGACATGCTGCTGAGATACAGGAGACAGGACAGCCTGCGCAGGAAGAAGCCCTTCAGAACCTGTAGGGTAAGCACATGTCACTGTCCAACACACTTGAGCAAAAATGTGTATATATATATATATATCACATACAATATAAAGCATACAGATGAAATCAAGCATTAAAATGAATTTGTTGGCAAAAAAAACCCAAGCCAATAAGGGCTTTAATAAAGTACTTTTCCAAGAATAAAAATCAATTTCTAATCATCAAAAAGCCTAAATACATTATTATTTTTCATTATCGCATAATTTTGTAATACATTATCCAATCTTATTCTTGTGTACTATTATTATAAAGACTAAAGTTACATCGCTCTTGCATTACATTATTCTTTATGCATCTATTTTATTTCAAATAATATTTTCTTTTTTATTTGTTTTCATTTTAGCTATTTTTGAAGTGATGTACTTTTATTTATGCATTTATTTGAATAAGAATAGCTAATGTATATAATATTTACATAATATATTATCATGTGATATTTTGATGATTATCATTTAATTATGCATTGATTATGCACTTATTTTTATATTAATATAAAGGATTTACTTTTTATACAATGATGTCATCTTATTAATTTAGCACCACTGCATTGATTGCGGCTGGTGATGTTTGATTTGACTCTTTTATATTATATTAATACGCAACATTACAGATTACATTTTGTGTGTGTCTCTCTCTCTCTCTCTCTCTCTCTCTCTCTCTCTCTCTCTCTCTCTCTCTCTCTCTCTCTCTCTCTCTCTCTCTCTCTCTCTCTCTCTCTCTCTCTCTCTCTCTCTCTCTCTCTCTCTGTAGCCGGTGGTGGAGACGTTTTTTGGCTATGATGAGGAAGGCTCTATAGACTCGGACGGCTCCTCCATATCCTACCACACAGACCGAACGCCCTGCACACCAGACGATGACCTCGAAGAGGTGCATGTGTGTTTGTGTGAGTGCGTCTGTAAACTATAACTGTAAACGTGTCCTCTCCCTGTGCTTAGGGAATGGTAAAGGAGGAGACGGAGCTGCGATTCCGTCAGCTGACGATGGAGTATCAGGCTCTTCAGCGCGCTTACGCTCTCCTGCAGGAGCAGGTGGGAGGAACGTTTGATGCAGAGAAAGAGCTCAAGGTAAATCATTTAAAATATTTATATATTCATTCTCTTAATAAAGACAACATCTCAGCTCCTTTTTTGATATTACACCGTCATAACCAAGCCTGATGTGACCAAGTGTCAAGCGCTTTAGAAGCTATTTTGACCACTATGAGTGACAGTCAGTCACCAGGTCAACTAAATGAAATGCCTTTTTTTGGGTCACATCATAAATTATTTCTCAACCCCTCTCAAATCACTTTGCTGATAGCGACCACTTTACACAATCGAATCAATTCCTTATGAGTAACCTTTTTTTTCTTCCTAACTGAATGTCTTGTTTTAATCAAAAATATGCAAAAGTAAAATGGGTGGCAAATGGCTTTTTTCTCCCTTACAAATATGCAAAAAACTATTTATGACAATGACCAATTCAATTCAAAGATCAAAATGATGCACATCCCGAGCTACTGCAGATCAATCTTACCTTCACATCAGTGTCTCTGTTCTTTGTTATCTGTTTTAGACTCGAGAGCAGCTTCAGGCCGAAATGTTCCGGTACCAGACCAGAATAGCAGATCTGGAGTGTGTTCTGAGTCATCAGGGACAGGTAAAACATCAGCGCTGCCAACAAATCCATTTTAGAACTGCAAAATGTCCTTTAGCACAGTTGAATTTGTACAGTTCCACTCATAGACTGTAAAAAAAGATGGACGACGTGTCTCCACTTCCTTCCACTGTAGAAAAAGGAAGTCAAAATATCCCAGAAACGGTCTTTGCCGATGACATCATTTGCGTCTGCGCAGTAGTATGCAGTAACCCGGTATCAAGGTCCCGCCTGTACTCTCGCTCACAGAAACCATCTTCGGAAAAAAATGAAAACATTTTTTTCAATTTGGCTTTGCATCCCATTGGATAACAGGTAGAGGGTGGGGTTTAGGAACCAGCCACCAGGGGGCGATACATTTTTTGCCTTCATTTTTCAGGATGTGTAGCACGCTTGACTCCACTAAAGACTGTGATAACACTTTTTTTCACATGTGCACACTTTTTTGGAGATGTTCCCGTTTGGTTGCATGTGGAAACACAGCAGTTACACCAAAGAATATAATACACAACAAACTTGAACTTTTGCTGTGGAACTTTTGGTCCCACTAAAGTAAATTTGTTTCTATAATCATACATGATAAATATGTTTTGCGGTGACTTTTCTGCTTAGTTTTTCATATTTTTTTCCATCTGAGGGCCACTTATAGTCTAAGTCAAAGTGTAACACACACACACACAATGGCGACCTAAAAGTATTCCCTAAACGTAGAGAATGTGAAAGCTGATCAGAAAGCAGTGCTGGTCATACATCAGTGTGGGCTGTGAGCGTTATACACGCGGCTGAAATTGCTCTGGGATCAGAGATGCCACTGATCGAGAATAATTCTGGGAGAGAGTTTGAGAGGATTTTACACCATAAGATCTGCTAACATCAGTTTATTTTAATCATTTGCATTCAAATGATGTGCATTTTTCAGGACATGAAGTGGATTGAGGAGAAACAAGCTTTGTACCAACGCAACCAAGAGCTTGTAGAAAAGGTGGGAGCAGTTTCTGTTTGTCAGACCAATGAAAGATGAACATCACAAGCAGAGCATGTTTTCAATTGAAGTAAATCTCATTAGTCATTTGTTTAAAATGTTTCTATTAATAACACCGTTTAAAAGGACCGTTCACCCATATATGAAGATTCTGTTATGATTTACTCACACTCATGTCGTTCCAATCAAGTATGATTTTCTTTGTTCTGTGGAACGCAAAAGAAGATATTTAAAAGAATGTTAATATGTTCTGCCTGTTACCAACATTCTTCAAAATATCTTCTTTTGTGCTCCACAGAAGAAGTGAATTCATACAAAGTTCTGTGCAGGCTGATAGGTCCTTAACTCATTCTGCTTGCAATCACAGTTCTTTATAGGGCACACCTGATTGGCCGATTACAAATTGGTCAGCGTTTGCTGTAACAGTTTGAAGCGTGCTTTCAGAAATCCCCACATTCCCCAGATCCAAATGTACAGATCTGCTATGGATAATTCATGTGTGCAATGAACGCATAGCAGTGTGTTGTGAATGTATTGGCAGTAGCAAGTCCAGGACTTGCTCTGGAGCAGCAGAAAGGACATCAGCAGCCTAGCAGATCTATTCAGCCAAGACCAAACATCTCAACATTGTCACATCCATTACCATGCCAAACACTCCAAGAGTTGTGATGACAGAAATATAGTTTTGGAATGAAATGAGGGTGGACTATCCCTTTAAGTTTTTAAAGTTTGATCTGTGTGACTTAAGAAAACTTGGTGTGAAGACAAAAAACTGCTTCTTTGTTCAAGTTTCAAAGCCAAACATTCACCAAATTATAGGAATGACCCAAAAATGACCCTCTTTCAGTAGTTCAACAGTGGTGTTAATTAATTTCTTGAAGCCGCTTTCAGGCTCTGAATGCAGCTCATCTGTTATCTCCGACAGTTGTTCTGCCTTTTTAAAACAACATTTTTTTTTTTTTTTTGGTTCCCAGATTAAAAATATGGAGATGGAGGAGACTCGACTTAAAAATGAAATTCAGGATGCGAAAGACCAAAACGAACTCTTGGAGTTCAGAATACTTGAGCTTGAAGTGAGTCTGACTGAAGATCTTTCTACTCCGAAATCTGTCATGTGTGAATTTCAGACACACATCTAAGGGACTGTATTACAAAAACTTCCTTTCTGAATTCTTGAATTATAATTTGAAAATGTTCTATATCTATTTCCAATGTTCTATTAAACTAAACCGATAAGTAAGGATTCTGAGTAAAGATATTTCTGTACTGCAGCCCCAGGAACAGAACCACAGATTATGTGTCAGAATAACAAGAATAACAGTGATGCTCCTTTTTTTCTCCAGGAAAGAGAGAGAAGATCTCCAGCCATAAACTTCCAGAGCATTCATTTTGCCGATGGCATGAGTCCTCTACAGATGTACTGTGAGGCAGAGGGTGTTACTGTGAGTTACCCTGAACAATATGCCTCACGTCTCTATAGAGACCGGGACTAGTTGTCACACGGGACTAACTACTGTTGAAGGTTTTAATAATGAGCGATCAGGTTGGGGCAAGTTGTCACAATGGAGGAAAATAAAAAAATACAAATTCAACGTTTTTTTTTAATACATTAATTAAAGTTTTTGTTAGCAAAAATGATTTAATATTATGTTTCCTTATTAAAATATTTACTTTTAATAATTTGTTTACTCATTAAAACTTTTTAAAATATTTTTGTGTCGTACTTCATATAACACAGATACTCAACATAATGCAAATATGTTGTGCCTTTTTACTTTGTACAGTATTTTATATTTCAGAAAAATATATATATATTCAAATAAACTAGGTTACCATTGTGAAAACTTACCCTATATAGTGAGAACACCATTATGTCATACTGTTTTACAATTATCTGAAAATCTAGACACCGAAGAAACAATTCAAAAGTGTCACAGATGACAACTTGACTTATTTTATTCTTTTAGGGTTATTGTTGATGTTTATAGCACATACAGCTGAGAAATCATTTGTTTTTCGCGCTAGTTTTCAGTTTAGTTTCTCAGGTGGAACTGATATCAGACCGAACAGCTAACAGACTATCAGTGATCCAGATCAGATCTAATCTGCTTGTGTCTGGCGGAGGATTCATGGCATAATGTCTCTCAATGAAACTCTTGCTCACACTACAGGACATTGTGATCACAGAGCTGATGAAGAAACTCGATATTCTGGGGGATAACGCCGTAAGTGTATGTTGATTTAATATGTAAATGTGCGTGTTTACACATGCCTGGGTGTGTCTGCTCCACATGCATATTTCTGTCACTGATGTCTCGTCTTTTCATTGGATGGCACACACAGAATCTGACCAATGAGGAGCAGGTGGTGGTTATTCATGCCAGAACGGTATTAACTTTAGCAGAGAAGGTATGATCCGTATGTCTTCTTTAAAATTATTTTATTTTATGTGAATTTCTTGCATGCTGTTTTGCTGATCGTTTCATGAAAGCCAGTGTTTGTCTTTTAACGTCTCTGTTGTGTCCAGTGGTTAGAGCAAATCGAAGTCACCAAGTCAGCGGTACAGCAGAAAATGTTGGACATTGAAAGTGAAAAGGTAAATGCATCCAAATTCATTACACACACATTCCTCTTATTTCACCCCATGATAAAAGAAAAACGGTAACTCTAGTTTAGGATCCTGTTCTCACTGTCAACTAGTTGCTTATTAGCATGCATATAACTAGGATGGCTGTTTATTAGTAGCCTACTTATAAAGCACATATTAATGCCTTATTCTGCATGACCATATTCTACATCCCTAATCCTACACATACCTAAACTTAACAATACTAACTATTAATAAGCAGTAATTAGGAGTTTATTGACGCAAAAGTCATAGTTAATAGTATGAATTGGACCCTAATCTAAAGTCTAACGAAAAACAAATATATTATTTAAAAATAAATTATAATTTTCACCCCACCCCCCAATTCCAAACATTTTACTGCTGATTTTTATTGATATTACTCATTAGATTGTCATTGCATTTAATTACTTTACAGTTTTCTTTATTTTTATATTTTAGTACAGTACATTTTTTTATTTATATATATATATATATATATATATATATATATATATATATATAATTTTAATTTATTTATTTGCATTAAAGAGAATTTGGTCAGGATTTTTATCATGTATATATTGCAATATATAATTTGAAAATATATTTATGTTTTTTGAAAATATATTTTCCCCCGTTGATTTTGGTTGAATGTGACCTAGAGTCCCAGACATGTTCTTTATAATCTTCATCAGATTTACTCACTAACAGGATGACTTTTGTTAATGCTGTGTTTTATATCAAAATGATTATTTCCTCTTGTCATTTTCTTCCCGAAGGAGCTCTTTAGCAATCAGAAAGGATACTTAGACGATGAATTAGACTACAGAAAGCAGTCTTTGGACCATGCACATAAGGTAAGGACTGTGTATCATGTTTTCGAGATCACGCATGGCCAAAAATCCACACGGTTTATTCTGGTTGACTGCAGAGGAGTGTTATTCTATTATGAGATGCAGTTTTGTCTTCCTGTGCCCTCTGGTGGTGAATGCTGGTCATCTGCGGCCCACACTTCTCTGTGTTTCTCTCAGCGTATCCTCGAGTTGGAGGCGATGCTGTTCGACGCTTTGCAGCATGAAGAGACGAGTGGTAAGGTGTCCGAGATGCTGACTGAGCAGGACCGTGATTCGCTGAGGGAAGCTGTTGATCAGTGGAAGAGGCAGGTCTTGAGTGAATTACGAGAGCGAGATGCGCAGATACTCAGAGAGAGGATGGAACTGCTACAACATGCTCAAGCGGTACCTGTCTGTGTACATCTATAAAAGTGGAAGAGATCATGCTTATTTTTATAGCAATGCAATGGTATATATGGATACTGTGCATATTTAATCTGTATGCAAACACCACATTGTGTGCAGTAAATATGAAGCTTCAGTATTTAGTGTTGGCTTATGATTTTCCTGTCTCAACAGAGGATAAAAGAGCTGGAAGAGTGGATAGAGACACAGAAACGACAGATAAAGGAATTAGAAGAAAAGGTAATATAGACCACTCATCTATCATTTTCTTTCTAGGTCAGCACCATCATCTTTTCCAATAATGTTTTGTCTCTTTCTAAACTAAATGTTTATTCTCTCCTCTTTGTTTCGTTGTGTTGTTTTTTGCTTTTGTTTTTTTTTCCATGTTCAGTTTTTATTTTTATTTTTATTTTTTTCTTTAGCCTTCATTCTTTGGTCGTAGCTCTTCCAGAAAGCAGGAAATTGTGTCATCAGATCAGTGGACCCTGGTAATACATGACAGCTCATACACAACACTAGATAATAGGATTTACATGCAACATAATTTATGTTCTCTATTGTACAGTATATATATATATATATATATATATTTCCTCTTTCCTCTTAAACTATATTCAGATAAAAAAAAGTTGCTGTAATATTTCACAATATTATTCTTTCTACTGTATATTTAATTAAATAAATGCAGCCTTGGTGAGCAAAATAGATTTTTTTCAAAAACATTTAAAAATCTTACTGACCCCAAACTTACTGTATGAACTGTAGTCTTGCTGTGTGGTTTTGGATGGATGGATGGACGGACTGACAAATGGATGGATGGATGGACTGACGGATGGATGGACTGACGAATGGATGGATGGATGGATGGACTGATTGATGGATGGGCTGACGAATGGATAGATAGATGGATGGACTGATGGATGGATGGACTGACGAATGGATGGATGGATGGATGGACTGATGGATGGATGGATGGACTGACGAATGGATGGATGGATGGATGGACTGACGAATGGATGGATGGATGGATGGACTGACGGATGGATGGACTGACGAATGGATGGATGGATAGACTGATGGATGGAATGATGGATGGATGGGCTGACGAATGGATAGATGGATGGACTGATGGATGGATGGACTGACGAATGGATAGATGGATGGATGGACTGATGGATGGATGGACTGATGGATGGATGGACTGACGAATGGATGGATGGATGGACTGATGGATGGATGGACTGACGAATGGATGGATGTCACCAGGTTGTAACTGTAAATGTTGTGTTTTGCTTGTGATCACAGGCCTCAAGTGTTCTTCTGTCCCAGAGGAGGAGTGACACACACGTGCCATCAGGGCTCTAGCGATCTCCTCTGTGCTGATACGAGTCTTCAAGCTGTTCACATCAACTCTGGAACATGGACATGGAATATGGTGCTGTCTATCTTGTGGACTTCTTAACTATTTTTATCCTCCTGACCTTTTGAACTATGCTTTGTGTGAGCTCTTTGCGTGTGGAATTTAAGGACTCTTAAATTGAAACGCTCTCTCCTTTCCCTGCTGAGCAGGTGGTGCTGGAGGCTGCTTCCCTATGGAAGCCTGATGGAATGAGAGATGTTACGTTAAAAACCTTCCTCCCACCGTTTACACTCACTCTGCTTGGGTTCCCGGTGGCACATCTGGTGTTTGCGTGGTGGCACTAGCACTCCCTCCTGAGCTGAAAGTGGAATCCTGAAATTAAAATCATGTCTGTTTTTTTAATGTACAGGAGCAGTGTTTCAAATAAATTTCTCAGAGGAAGACAGAAAAACTAAGAGGATGTTTCTGCATCTTTTTCTGTTCATTGAAAATAAATTACCACGGTGGATTCTGAGGTAAAAAAGTGCCTCTGAACGGCCTCAAACTCAAGGTAAGCTTGATTTGTGCTTATTCTTTTGAATATGGTTATGGTTAGCTTAGCTAAGTCTATGTATTGTTTGCTTATAATGTGCGGGAAAGGGTGATTTGTAAAGTGCACCACATATACTTTTGTCATATTTGCATAATTCCAAATGATAAGACTGAAAATAATATTTCAGTATAAAAGTATTATTTATTATATTACTTTTAGGATTTTTTATATATATATATGGAGAGTTCAGATGCAAAAGCCTCTAAGTGCCATCTGAAATTTTCTTCTAGAATGATGATTTTTATCAAGCTCGTATATTTAAGTTCAGTAATTTCACTTAAATGACAATTAATAGGTAATTTGCATTGCCATTTAAGTGAAATTACTGAACTTAAATATACGAGCTTGATAAAAATCATCATTCTAGAAGAAAATTTCAAATGGCACTTAGAGGCTTTTGCATCTGAACTCTTCATATATATATATATATATATATATATATATATGATAGATAGATAGATAGATAGATAGATAGATAGATAGATAGATAGATAGATAGACAGATAGATAGATAGACAGATAGATAGATAGATAGATAGATAGATAGATAGATAGATAGATAGATAGATAGATAGATAGATAGATAGATAGATAGATAGATAGATAGATAGATAATAAATCAATAAATATATAGTCAAGTATATTAATTTTAACATTTGCATAATTCCAAAAAACACACTTATTTTACATCTATGGAGATGCCATAATGAAAATGATATATAAAATATTATTGTTATTTATTATATTACTAATAGGATTATCATATCATACTAATTCTGTCAGACAGTATTTCAAAGTTCTTCCTCTAGTTTTCTGTCTAAATATATAGAAATGCGGAGGCTAAATATTTTTTATTAATACTCTAAAATAGCATGTATTTTTACTCCTTAATAATAATTATTATACTATATAGTATCTTTGTTGTTAATATGAATACAAATTATAATAATTTAGTAAACAATTTATAAAAATAGATTTATATAAATAAGTAATATAAATAAAATTATATAAATAATATATAATATTTGTAAAAAAAAAAAAATATATATATATAATGTATTTTGTAAAGTCTGAATTGTGAGGGTTTTTTTTTTTTTTGAGAAATATTTAATTGTCTAGTACATATTAAAATGGTTACTAAAAAAGATTGAGGTCTAGCATAGAATTGAACAGCTGAGCTTTTTGTTTTAGAAACTAAACTAATAGACATTCATGATTTTATGAAGCTGGCATGTCACTGTCAGCAACTCTGCTGTGGACGAGAGAGATGGTGGTAAAATCGAGGTTTTTGCCTCCGGCTGGTTCTTCCATCTCACTCTGTTACATCTGCCACAAGAAATGCCATTGCATTACAATCAAAGAGAAACCCAGGAAGAAAATGCTCCGGAATATGGGCTGTGGCTCACAGATACCCACGAGTCCTTTGTGCTTTCAGAAATAAGGAAATGAGAAGTAGATGTCTTTTACGATCATGGTATTTGAAGCTTCTTTGAAACTCCTTAACTAGAAATCATGCTGAAAAAAAAAAAAAAAAGTTTGCTACATGATGTGAATTTAGAAAGAGCTTTTCATATGGAAATAAACAGCATATTGAGTTTATTCACATATGCACTTTCCTAATAAAACTGGTCATGAATTTATGATTGACTATGGCTGTTACTGACGGTGCTTTTATTGTTTTGACAATTGAGATATTACACAGTTGTTGACTATATATTTTATGGATCCATTTAGATATGCACATAAAAAGTGTCGAGATCATCTCCTCGGGTCATGGAGATGAATCATGTATCTGTTAGATTAGATCAAATGCAACACCTCTTTCCGCAGGCTATTCTTAGACTTCAGCTATTGTGCTTTTATTCGACCCATTCTGTCTGTAAAGTGTTTAATGCATTCACTCCCAGAGGCATTCAGCATATGGACCAGGACTCCTTGTCCTTTGGGCACATCTTCAACCCTCCAGATGGACTTTCCCAGATCTCCACATGCACAGATGAGACCAGACACACTGTAAACGGCATCTGCAGGCATTTGGTACAATTAGCATCTGTCTCTTTAACATGAATTGCAATTTCCTAATGCAACCCATGAGCTGATAGATCTCTGATGGAGGATCAGAATAGATAAATAATTATTCAAACACATTTTTGAAGGTGTTACTTTTCATAAAAAACAGATTTTTATATTTTTGTATCACTATACTTGCAGTTCTCATGATCTCATAATAATTTGTTTTATGAAAGCTCAAATCAAAATATAAAAATATTTGTATTGCAGAGGATTTTTGGATGGATGGATGGATGGATGGATAGATAGATAGATAGATAGATAGATAGATAGATAGATAGATAGATAGATAGATAGATAGATAGATAGATAGATAGATAGATAGATAGATAGATTGATTGATTTTAGCATTTCAAATATGCACTTTCCCTTATAAATTCATATGAATTTCACCCTTGAAACTTGATGACTTGATTTTCATGTAAACTACTCATTTGCAGGAGAAGAAATTTCTAGTTCCTCTTCTCAAACTTACTCTTTTGTGAATGAGATTTTCTAAAGAGTCAGAAGCATGACTTAGTATTGATTCTCTCTGATTGGACTGTTTTTAAAATAATCGATTTACCTTATAATCTCGAGGGAGCGCTCATGTCTTCCCAATCCAGTGAGTGGAGGATTTCAGCACCACGCCTCTCTGGACAGCTCCTATAACAGCACCTGCACGCATGACAGTCGCTCTCACACACTCTGACACTCATGGAATAAGTGTGTCCATGAAATACTAGTCCAAAGATTCTTCAAACAAGCTTCCCATTTCTTCTGTGAGCCATGGCTGAGAGAAGACTCCTTCAACCGGATGATGACCAGGGTTCCCTGTTGTCCAGACTGGGCACCGAGAGCCCTAAACCCCGAGTGAAGTTCGGGGGGATGTTCTGTAACATCGAAGGAGCTTTTGAGAATAAAACCCTGAATTTTGAGTCGTACAGCCCCAGTTCTGCCAGGAGAAACCCCCGGGGACGAGTGGACGATCAGAGGGACAATTTCAGCGACACGTCGAGCATGAGTGATTTCACCAGCGTGAGTCAAACCCCTCCGAACCGAACACAGTCCAGCCCGTCCTGCAGTTCACAGGGTCAGACCCTGGTTTACCCAACCGGACCCAGTCGTGTGCAGAACGGGCGACGAGAGGTGATTACATATTCTTCGACTATTCCTGTAGATCATGGAAATCTCACTGCAGTTTAAAATAGGCTATATTAAATTGGTAGCCATTTAATTTATAGCCACTTTACATAATGTTTGTCTCAAAGCTTTATAAAAAGCAAGAGAAACTTGTCATATTTAGAACACAATGCTTTGGGGATGGCCCAATTAACTTGAATTAGCCATATATACACACATATATATATATATATATATATATATATAGAGAGAGAGAGAGAGAGAGAGAGAGAGAGAGAGAGAGAGAGAGAGTCATGTTGTCAAATTACAAAAGAAATATATATATCTACAATTTATCTGTCATTATTAATGGTGTATACAGTTATTTTAATCATTTTGCTTGCAATCAAAACAGCATGGATGATTTTGAACCGTTTTATTTTATTTGAATTTTTTTTTCTAATGCATTTGACAGACACATAAATGGGCAAGATTATATATATTTTTAATGTTCTCTTCTTTGTGTTGTAATAATTTGTGCGTCAATAAGTTAAATTTACCCTATTAATAAAGTAGCCTAAACGATTTTCTGAGATTGTAACCCAAAAATAAAATGTTCTTTCACACTTTTAAAACTTGAAAAAAAAAATGCATTTCTGTCTTTGTTCTATCCAAAGAGTAAAATACATACTCTCTTAATACTTTCTTATTAAATGAGTTAATTTGTGGAAGTCCACATTTTTTTAAGAATTGTGTGAATAAGTAGGCTGGTTCCGCCTCGCCTCGCCCCTGACTCTGAGTGTGTGAATACTAAAGCAGCAGATGGTGGGCAGACACAGACATAGAGGGTGGGGGATCTGGAGTGCTTTTGTCTACTGTGACTATTGAACCCCGGTAATCTTAAACTAAACTACACCCCGAATACTGACACGCGCCCCGTCGCTGCGCCTTTATCTGACGTGAGCAAAGATTCGATCATCATCATCATCGCTCGTGTCCTCTGGAATCAAAGCTTAGAAAGCTGCTCCCAGACCGGTGCCATGTCTTTCCCAGGCAAGAAGAACAACCCTCGTGTCACGGTAAGAAATGTTAGCGATTAAAACCCGAGGCCACCGGTTAATGTTTGCTCGCTGCATAACGAAGACATAGTGATGATGATGATGATGATGGTTTTATTGTGCAGTCATGGGTGAGCCGCCGCCGGCAACAACCTGCTGTCCTCGAAGCACTGCTCAGAAAGCCGGTAAACATTTAAGAGCTGCACTAATGCATTTCGTGATGTGAGAAATGCAAACGCTGTGCATGGGTCTGTGGTTCAGTGTTTAATGTGCTACGGTGGAGGCTAATGCCGGTTTCTCGTGTCCATTGTGTGTCTCATTCATTCATTCATTCATGTCGGCTCGTATCGGTGCCGGTTGTTCTGACTTCGTGAATATAAAATGCGCTTTTTTTCTGTATATGTTCAGCAATACAATTGCTGCTCTATTTCCGCACAGTGCACACAATGGCAGAATTCCACGCACGTCGCGAGCGTTCGGATCTCTTCTCTGGCCTAGACGTGTGACTGGGGGCCCTGCCCACGAGCCCTGGCCCCTGGCAAGCATTATTGAAAGCATTTTTGGTAAATGTAAAACCCATTTTACAGTTGTAACCACTATATTCCTATACTATATTTAATGTCAATGTACCACTAATTTGACACATTAAAATGTGCTTTTTGCATCAAAATATGCTTATAATAATAATAATAATAATAATAATAATAATAATATAGACACAACACAATGTAAAGCCATAATGACTTTTTTGGCCTCCCCACAGCAATTGTGATCTATAATTACAAAAAGACAGAGCACTTTGCACACACACAAAACATCATAACACACATGGCATTAAAAGTAACAAGAGTTTGTTTATTGCTTAGTAGTTTAATGCTGAGAAAAATAAAGATTTAAACAAAAATGTTATCTAAACAAATGCGATCACACAGGTAGTAATGGAAATCCCCTGCTCCACATGAATAATTTCATTAATATAAATATTAATATAAATAAATATTTTACAATTGCTTTGTTAAACATAATTAAACATCCTCAGTAAACAATGTTTATTTATTTATTTTAACATTTTTTTACATCAAGGTAAAATTACATGTATTATCATAAAATGTCATGTTAAAATTAAGTAAATTAACAGGTTTTCATTGTAGCACTTTACATTATTTCTCTGTTAGGCAAGGCAAGGCAAGTTGTTTATATAGCACATTTCATACACAATGGTATGTCAAAGTGCTTTACATAGAAGAAATTAAAATAATCAAAAGAAATCAGAATAATTAAAACAGTTTAGAATAATAGATAACATACAGAATAATTAAAACAGTTTAGAGTAAAAAATAAAATAATAAAATAAAATACAGTACGGTATGTTAAAATAACATTAAAATAATGTTATTAAAATAACGTTCTTCGCAGTGTGGAACAGTCAGGTGCACTTTTTTTAGGATTGAAAATTACAAAGGGGCACGTTTTCCCATGTTCCCTATCATAGTTATTTTGTATAAAAAACAATTGTACATTAAATAAAAGAAAGTTTGCTTTTATTGTTTATATGTTCTTGACCATGTTTGGTTCCAGTAACAAAAGTGATTTTAGTGTATTCTTTACCTAAATATAATGACTTTAGACAATGAAAGGGTTAATAAGCGAGGATTCATCCATGTGCACTGCAGGAGCTAGAAAACCCAGGGAAGAGCGCTGTTAACTCGGCCAAATTGGATCCAATTCCCTTCCGCACAATTTGGCATTGCAGCCTGACCGCTAGAGTCCCCTGTCTGACCCACATTCAAAGCACAGTGAAACACATATACTCAGCATGATTTTGGAAACATCTGATTTTTTTTAATGTTGCAAATAATAAAATAATAGCATATTCCTTCATCCAATAATTCTTTACTAAAGGCCCTGTATATTCAATGCTGTAACGTGAAGGCTCGTCCTGGTGCACACTACGTCCTAGACCCTCGCTCTGTCTGTCTCGTCTCTCCTCAAGCAACATCGTGGCCCAGAATCGGAAATACTCGTCAGGGATTTTGGCTGTGCCAGTGATGGGCCGCCCGTGGAAGTGTCACATTGCATTAAAGTGAAGCTCTGTGGGTTGCACGCCACCCTGGCACAGTGAGTGTGGTGAAATACCCTTTAGCAAGAGTCTAGAAAAGTTTATTTATTTCTTTATTTAGCCATGTCTGTTGAGATTTTCTCTGTGTGAGAGTTAGGGTTGATGCTTTGAGATGAGGTTGGCATTGTCTAACAGCACCGTGAATGATGTTTCATGCCTGGGTGCCCTAACAAGCCCAGTTGCCTGGCATAGTTCCATGCCAAGGCTGAGTGAACAGGCATTGCTTCATCTGAATGCAGTGGTCTCATGTAACTAGGCTTATGATTTGGACTCAATTAAAAGGACAGTTAAAAGTGTCAGTACCATTCCTCGCTATGCATTCATGCAAAACCACAGCAGTCATGCATGACTAATAGAGTAAACAGAAAAGTGAATGGAGTTGTTATCTTTCTTTTGTATTATCTATCTCTGTCTGGGTTTTGAAATGTCTGGTTTTTCAATGATATAATCTCTCTGATTAGCTCCTTAAAGAATGCTGCATATTCTTAATAGGAGGATTTGCGTGCATTATGCCCCTCTTTGTGCTCTTGTGCTTTGAAATCACTGTAAATCTATAACCAAAAGTCTCTGGAACTGGGTCAGCACAGTTTCAGTGAAATTCAAGTCATCGGAGTTAAATATAATGATGTTTTTGGTATCTTGACATTGAACATCCATCTCCACTTCTTGGTGTGAGTGATGTCAAACCTGTGTTAAAAAGTTCAAATATGTCCATATGCGAATGGTCTTAATTCTTCTATGCTCCATTGAAGGGTAAGTATCCGAATGTTCATTTGTTGTGGAACAATCACTTTAAAGTTACATCACAACATGCTGCACTAAATTCAGTCTTCTTTTTTCCCACAGGGTGACAAACTCATCATTAAAGGTGGAAAAATCGTAAATGATGACCAGTCATTTTATGCCGACATTTACATTGAAGATGGAACCATTAAGTAAGATTTCTTTATTTTTAAAATCTACATGTATATTGCTTCAATATTTGATTGCAATATTATATATTTGACCTTCATTTCATTTAGCAGATCCTTTATCCGAAGCGACTTACAAATGAGTAACATCTCAAGAAATGTTTATTTTGTATTATTCTGACTGGAAGGCAGATTGGCGAGAACCTCATCGTACCTACTGGTGTGAAGACAGTGGATGCCTATGGGCACATCGTGATCCCAGGAGGCATCGATGTGAACACATGTCTACAGGCCCCTCACCTGGGCATGACTCCGGCAGACGACTTCTATCATGGCACCTGTGCTGCTCTGGCAGGAGGAACCACCATGATCAGTACGTCATCTCATATGAAGAGAGCAGAAGACTTACAGTAGTTAACAGATCATTAAACTCAGAGTGGAAATCTAGTGCAAACTGTAAGTCATTACTGTGGACCGAAAGGGAAAAAAAAGAAAAGTGTGTGCGCAGTATTAGGGCATAAGAGCTTGTCGAGACACATACAATCAGTAGAATTGGGGTCACAGCGCTGTCACTGTCTGTTCTCTTCTCTTCTGCTCAACTTTCATTAGATATGCCACTGTACTGTTATGAAGTCATTTAGGACAGAGAAATGTTTCATTTACAGCGTTTGCATTGTTCATTTGAACTGTATTTAAAGGAATAATTCACCCAAAAGTTAAAATTCTGTCTTTACTTATCTCATGTCATTCCAATTCTCTTCTTTTGAACCTAAATGAAGATATTTTTAATGAAAGAAATGGAGAGATTTCTGTCCCTCCATTGAAAGTCTATTTGTCCAAAACTCTGATGCTTCAAAACCATGTACAGTAGTTACTCATTTATAAGTAGCTCATAAAATTGGCAAGCATAATTATATAAGAATTAGAAGAAAAAAATGTTTGCTGAATAATAGCATCTCAGACTGCTGTCATTGCTTAAAATATTATATCAACCCATTTATGCACGCATTTAAAGGGGACATGGATTTTTTTGTTTGTTTTTTGTTATTTTAATATGTTTAAAAAAACAAATATATATGTGTAAAAACCAAGCGGCAACCTCCCTGTCTCTCTCTTGAAACCAACACGGAAGTGACTTAAAGTGCAATTCACCGACTGGCCACTTGAGAAAATAGAAAATCAATCCCATATACTCCCCATGTTAAATTCCCGACTTTACAGTAGAAAAAAAAGCGTTTACAGCCTGGAGCCAAAAGTGGTTTTGGTCTATATAGCTTAGAGGGGTGAATTTTTTTATAAAGTTTAAATTATATTAAGCCTTAAAGTTCTGCATAATTAAGGGCGTGGCCACTTGAGTGACGGGTGGATTGCTGCTGCTGTCACAACTAGCCGTTTGTCTGCTGTCTGTTAGCCATCACGCCACCTCAGCTAATCCCGCCTTTTTGCCCATTTTCATTTATCCGGGAGTGACGCGATGTGAAGCTCTAACAAGATGGCGAAAGGCCGGCTCTGCCCACTTTGGGCTTCAAAAATGCTCTTCAGAAACCTACGGTTGATGTCACGGACACTACGTCTATATTTTTTTGCCGTCTATGGTAAAAACCCTCACTCTGACCCTCTATCTGAAATTATCTGTTTTTACGGAGTGGCTTCTTTAAGGCTTCTCAGTAAACGGCCACTGTTATGATTGGCTCACAATATTGCATTAGAAACGGTATCAACGCCCCCTTGTCTTGACGTGACACTCGCATCCGGTGTACTGTAGGCAAATGTCAGCCGTGAGCGACTGAATGCCAGTGGGCGGGGCCTATGGTGCGAAAATGTATAACTGTTCATCGATGTCTTGCTCTGGAGGCAGTCATATGCAAATGTATTTTGCCCGTGTGATGTCACAAATCCCACAATATCCAAACAAGCTGTTTTTGTTTCTTGATTAAATAAATGATTTGCTTATAATGAGGAGGATTTTTTAAGCTGCGAAACTTACATGATGCTTTAATGGTACAAAGACCCTCTTATATGGCAAAAGATCAAGGCAAATTTGATTTCTTATGTCATGACCCCTTTAAAGTCAGTATAAAGTGGAAGTTGTGATAGTCTTTTCTTCCCTATTGTGACGCATATCTGAGTGAAACTGCTTCTAGAACAAGCAAAAATGTAGGGCGGGATTTGATTTTGTCCACCGGGAATTGATTGGATGGTTAGATGTAGAAGTTATTTTGGTTGAAAATTGCGAGGACAAATTATTTATAATAAATATTAAAAATGCAATATTCCATAAAAAACAAGTATTGTCCATGTTGATTTCATGGTGACTTTAACACAGAAGTCTATTTCTCAGTATATTAAGCATGTGTTTTTCATCAGTCTGCTCTCCTCGTCTTGCTCACTTTCTTTAGTTGACCATGTTGTGCCTGAACCGGGTTATAGTTTACTGGCAGCGTATGACCAGTGGAGGGATACGGCAGACAAGAGGTCGTGCTGTGATTACTCTCTGCACATCGACATCACTCGCTGGCATGATGGGCTGTTTGAGGAGCTGGAGTCTCTGGTCAAAGATAAAGGTGATGTGAGATTTCAGGTGTGACTTTGATATTTTTGCTTTCTGAATTATGTGGTTTATTTTTTTAACACATAAAAACACATTTTGCATTCAGCTCTAGGAAGATATATTATAATAATAAATTTCTGTTTTTCTTTTCAGGGGTCAACTCATTTCTCATCTTCATGGCTTATAAGGACAAGTACCAGAGCTCTGATACACAGGTTTGTTGGCCATGTGATTCTGAATTTATTGTACAACTTTAATTACTCACAAGTACTGTACAATCTGAAATTGTAAAACAGTCAAAAAAACATATTTAGTAGAAGTAGAAATCCTTTGAAGCATTATAAATGTATTTACTGTCACTTTTGATAAATTCAATGCTGAATAAAAGTATTATTTTTTGAATTTATTTTTTACTTACTGAAAAAAACTTTTGAACAGAAATGTATGTTTTAAAGATCATATTTCCAAGAGCAAACACTCTCTGTGTCTGTAGATCTATGAGATGTTTAGTGCCATGAGAGAACTGGGAGCCATTGCACAGGTTCATGCTGAAAATGGTGACATCATTGATGAGGTAACTATGATTGTTACCATTAAAGGGATAGCTCACCCAAAAATGAAAATTCTCATCATTTACTCACCCACAAGATGTCGAGGCCCCATTGACTGCCATAGTATTTTTTTCTTCTCCGTACTATGGATGTCAATGGGGTACATCAACTGTTTGATTACCGACATTCTTCAAAATATCTTCTTTTGCGTTCTGCAGAAGAAAGAAATTTATACCAGTTTGTAACAACTTGAGGATGAATAAATGATGACAGAATTTTCATTTTTGGTTGAACTATCCCTTTAATCTAAATGTCTTCAATTGCTAATGCATTTCAGTAATGTCTTATAAAATATACAAGTTTCTTTCCATCTAACTGTCTTTTTCTCCATACTTGGTTTTGTTTGTAATCTCAGGAACAGAAGAAGCTTTTGGATCTGGGAATCACTGGTCCAGAGGGACACGTACTGAGCCACCCAGAGGAGGTTAGTCTTACCATGAAATCATAATTGACAATCTTTTTTTTTTTTTTTTTTTGGAATATTACATTATTTATATAACCGCAACCAACCAATAATTTCCCGAAGGACAAAATCAAGTCCCACCCTAAATTTGTTCTTGTTCAAGAAGCTGTTTCACTCGGATATACTCGGATAAGCAATTTGTCTTATTAAAAGTCAGTGTACCATCAGAATGATTTTGAAACTATATTTCAAGTAAAAAAACAACAAGTACGTATATACAGAAACAGAAGTTGCGATAGTCTTTTCCTCCCTTTTGTGGGATATATATTTGAATGAAACAGCTTTTTAAACAAGAAAAACTTAGGGTGGGACTTGATTTGGTCCATGGGGAATTGATTGGATGGTTAGATCATTGTGGTTTTGTTATTGGTGAATCTCATGTGAGTGACAGGTTGCCCAGCCCTCGTGGCAGTAAACACGTCATCAGAGAAGACAAGAGATGTCACTGCAAGAGAGAGAAGTTATTTTTATTAAAGATTATAAGAGCACATGAATATAAAAATTTGAACAGATAAAAACAGCAATATTCCATAAAAAAAAAGAAAAAAGAATTTCAAGTTTTTATTTCGTGGTGACTTTAAATCCAAACCTGTTCTACCACTGGTTTACACTGTTTTGGTGTTTTTTCTCCAGGTGGAGACTGAGGCTGTGTATCGAGCTATCACCATTGCTAAACAGGCCAACTGCCCTCTCTACATCACCAAGGTGATGAGCAAACCTGCTGCTGATGTCATCGCCAAGGCCAGGAAAAAGGGTACGACTGTTGATAGAGCTGCTCTAAAACACTGTAACGGAAACACAAAGATAACCATGTGAAGAGGCAGGAAATATTTGTGTCATGTGCTCTGATTAATTTTCAGGCATGGTCATCTATGGGGAACCAATAGCAGCCAGCCTTGGCACAGACGGATCGCACTACTGGAGCAAACACTGGGCTGAAGCTGCTGCGTTTGTCATGTCTCCTCCTCTCAGCCCAGACACCAGTACTCCAGATTACCTCAGCTCACTGCTGTCCTGGTGAGCAGCAAACATCCATCCATCCATTCCATCCATCCCCCTCTTTGTGTGTCTGTCTATCTATCTCTTTCCCTCAGTATGTCTGTCTATCCATCCATCTATCTACCTCCCTCTGTGTGTCTGTCTGTCCATCCATCCATCCACATCTATCTATCTATCTATATATCTATCTATCTATCTATCTATCTATCTATCTATCTATCTATCTATCTATCTATCTATCTATCTCCCTCCGTGTATCTATCTATCTATCTATCTCCCTCAGTGTATCTATCTATCTATCTATCTATCTATCTATCTATCTATCTATCTATCTATCTATCTATCTATCTCAGTGTATCTATCTATCTATCTATCTCCCTCATTGTATCTATCTATCTATCTATCTATCTATCTATCTATCTCCCTCAGTGTATTTATCTATCTATCTATCTATCTATCTATCTATCTATCTATCTATCTATCTATCTATCTATCTATCTATCTATCTATCTATCTATCTCCCTCCCTCAGTGTATCTATCTATCTATCCATCTATCTATCTATCTATCCATCCATCCATCCATCCATCCATCCATCCATCCATCCATCCATCTATCTATCTATCTATCTATCTATCTATCTATCTATCTATCTATCTATCTATCTATCTATCTATCTATCTATCTATCTATCTATCTATCTATCTATCTATCTATCTATCTATCTATCTATCTATCTATCTATCTATCTATCTATCTATCTATCTATCTATCTATCTATCTATCTATCTATCTATCTATCTATCTATCTATCTATCTATCTATCTATCTATCTGTGTGTGTGTCTATCCATCCATCCATCCATGTCTGCCTATCAACTGTATCAAGTACTTTGAAGGTTTTTATTTTTAATTTGACAATTGAAATTCCTCACTTTGCTGTTTCATGATTCCAGTGGGGATCTTCAGGTAACGGGCAGTGCTCAATGCACCTTCACTACGGCACAGAAAGCTGTTGGAAAAGACGACTTCACCCTCATCCCAGAGGGGACTAATGGCATCGAGGAACGTATGAGCATTGTCTGGGATAAAGCTGTTGTAGGTCTTCCTTATGTTTTTGATAAATAAAAAAACAATACATTTAAAATGTTTTTAAAAAATTATATACTCCAACACTACAAACGACTGCGCTTTAACGTTTACATTCTTTGTATAGAGACATTCTGTGATATTTAAATCCTGGTCATGATGAATTCACAGGTCAAACATGAACTTTAGTACACAACAAAAGACTATCAACAAAAGAATAATGCTAGCATTTGTATGTATGTGACAGCTCTCTTAATAGCAGTTTTTCACTGATGTTTTTGTCGCATAGGCCACAGGTAAAATGGACGAGAATGATTTTGTTGCAGTAACAAGCACAAACGCTGCAAAAATCTTCAACCTCTATCCGCGGAAAGGCCGGATCGCTGTTGGATCTGACGCTGACATTGTAATCTGGAACACCAAGGAGACGAAAACCTTCTCGGCCAAATCTCACAACCTGGTATGAGAATTTCTCAGAGGCGAAAAAAAGATAACCAGTTAACAGTTATTCTTATGTATCCAACATCATTATACTTATTCAACTACTGATTTAGAGTGGGAATTGTTCTACAGTAGAATTTTTTCTGAACTGAACAGAATTCTGTTAAATCCTTGTAATGTTCTATTGGAATTTTGTGGACGTGAAATGTAAACTCCTCTGTCCTTGTTATATGTGTGCGCCGCAGACAGTGGAAGTGAATATCTTTGAGGGAATGGAGTGCCGAGGCTTTCCTGTATTGGTCATCAGTCAGGGCAGGATCGTTCTGGAAGACGGGAAGCTCAATGTGATAGAGGGTTCAGGCCGCTTCATCCCTAGAAAAGGCTATCCCGACTATGTCTACAAGAGAATCAAGGCCCGGGGCAGGGTAAGAATGTCTGTGTGCTTATGAATGCTGACTCACTCATTCCAGGGGTCAAGTAAGACCTAACACCCTCACAGGCTTTTAACGTTTAAAAAGACTCAACTTCTGTATTCTGAAGGGTCACTTTCATGATCAAATCTTTTATTTTGCAGATGGCTGATGCCCGTGGTGTTCCTAGAGGAAACTATGATGGCCCCGTCCATGATGTCATAAGTATGACCAAATCTGTACCACCCACTCCCACCTCTAGGGGGCCCTCATGTCCAGGAAAGAACCCACTGGGACCGTCCAGAAATTTGCACCAATCTGGGTTCACTTTATCTGGTAAGCACCTGTGTTATTGGTTTCTTGCTCCGTCTTACTGTATTTACTGTAGTGACAGGGGTTCTGTAAGTAAAAATCCCATTCATTTCCTCCGCAGAGGATGTATTTAATATTTGTACTAATCATTTATTCATTTTTTAAATTCCATTGTTATAGTCTTATCTACATATATAGTATTATATTAACTAATTATACTACTATTCGAAAGTCATATATACAGTACCATTCAATAGTTTTGGTTCCAGTTGTTTCTAAAATAAATTAATACTTCTATTTAGTAAAGAATTATGCATTAAATTAATTATGAGTGACGAAAGATCTCATCACCAGAATAAATTGCATTTTTTTAAAAGGTATATCAAATATATAAAACACTTATTTTATATAATATTTCACTTTTTTCATATAATTGCAACCTTGGTGAGCATAAAATATTTCTTTAAAAATAATAATAATTTTCTTATGATCTCAACATTATAATTTTAATTTAAATTCATTTCTGAGATCATGAAAAAAAAAGTTGAATAAAAAAGGCTTTTAAAAATCAAAAATTACTTCTCATCACCAAGGTACTTAAAACAAATTGCGTATTTTATAATAATCAGTAGATTTATATTGATTACATCACTCAAAATGCTTCATGAGTTGTTCATCCCCTCATAAAAGATGTTAAGTTCACAGTCCTTGTAATTTAGCATTGCACTGTAATGTATTGTAATATGAAATAATGATTTATCTTGGACCTTGGTCAAAAAATATCTATGGAGGAAAATACGGTGGCCAAGACAGCTCAACGCACTGCAACTGAAGAAAAAACATGCAAATAGAAAAAAAACATCGCAAATTAAGAAAACATCTTCAGTTTTACAGCTCCAAATACTCACAACAGAACCAAATACAGAAACGCGCTACAAAAAGCGCAGACCACAACGAAAATGTTTCCGAACCCAGCTGGGACATGAATAGCTCAGTCTACTTTTTCTTTTTGTTGCAAAACATACAGATATGACATATAACTTTGAACATATACATTTTGTATATGGTATATACAAATGAGAAAAAAAGAGTTAACAATGAGTTGAATAAATAAATAAATAAAATAGAGGGTTTACATGAGTGCAAGATATTAATTTATACATCACATAGATTGTTACATTGTACACATTTTGTCATGTTATGTTTAAATAAGCTTCATAAGTTAGTAATGCAGGGTCCAAAGATGAGAAGTTTTAAATTTGAGTCACACACACACACAGATATATAACGCATATTTTAAAAACTTTGTTGCAAATAAATATACTTTTTATACAAAAGTTATATTAACACAGTAATAATAAGAAATTTCTGTCGTAAGAAACAGCTATTCAGCTGATGGACGCCGTGCTGCGTTGTCTTGTCATGGGAACATCCCAGGTGAAAATAATGAGGATATTACGTTATCTTTCGTTGGTCCCTTCACATAGTGTGTTCCAAACGGCTACATAATGGCACACATAATGCCCTGCTCACTACAAAGTCCCGACTTCAAGGGCTCTGCCCTCTGAAGGGAGTAGGGCATAGGGATGCTCGCGAGCTATAAGCATGTCCCAGCCGTGTTCGTAACTTTTGCAGCGCGTTTCTGTATTTGGTTGTGTTGTGAGTATTTGAAGTACACATGTGTTGTGAAACTGATGATGTTGTGCTTTTCTATTTGCATGTGTTTTCTTCAGTTGCAGCGGATTGAGCTCTCTCGGCCACCGTAGAAAAAGAATGAAAAAAAAAAAAAACGCTGCTGAAACCCCTCACTATGTATAATCTGTGAGGCTCTGTGTCCTAAATCAAGTGCAGTTCAAACAGACGTGCTTTTATTACAGTCAACTCTGTGCATTGCACTAAAAACACAATGAGTTTCAACCTTTCTCTTTTTTGCTTCATTTTTTACTCAAAGGCACTCAAAAGGATGACCACATCCCCCGACGTACGGCACAGAGGATCGTAGCGCCTCCTGGAGGCCGTTCCAATATCACATCCCTCTCATGAACAGCAACAGTTCCGCCTCCTTCAGCTTCCAGTTTTATATTACCCATATCATGCAAATATTTAACCCAATAAATCCATACACTCACTATGACCCAATAGGCTATGCAGCAACTCAATATAGCTTTCCATGAATTCATATTCACTATGTAATCTGCCTCCTCCTCTGGTCAGACTCACTCATAATGTAGCATGCTCCTCGATCAGAGTCACCCAGAATCCAATCTGCTTTAGCGTAGCAATAGCATTGATGGCGTAAAGACGGCTAGTGATTGTTGTGTGTTTGTGAACCACTGAATGGATCTCATTCTAGTGCTGCCTTTTAAACCAGTGCTTTCCTCCTGCGACGAGACGTTTAAAGGGCAAGTGTGTTTTCTGCACCAGTAAGTGTGGCAAAAATGGCATACTTCACCTTTAAGAGGCTGTGCTCTGCCATTGTGCTTTAAAGAAAAATGAGGGTCTTAGTGATATAAGATATTAAAAAAGAAACCGTTATCGTTAGGTTTGTCAATGTTTTATCTAAGAATAGAGCAAAAAAATGGATTGCAGACTTCTACGTCTAACTGCATACACGATTTACAGTCAGTTTTGAAAAGTAAGATGTCATCGAGCTGAGACTCGTCACACAGATGCAGAAATCAATGCATTTTTTGTATGTTTCCTAAGATAACGTTTGGTGCTCTCAATCTATAGATCAAACACATGCCAATGTGTTACTGTGAGGAACAGTCACTTTTTGAATCCAGATGAAAGTTTTTAATTCTTTTGAGTTTTATATTCCTGTAATGCAACAGTCTTTTGCAGTCTTAACCAGTATTTGCTGGAATCCTCCGTATTAGATGTACTGTAATTTTCATGTGATATTTCAGAGTTGAAGGTGAAGGTCAGTGAAGCTGAGAGATAGCGATCAGTGGATTGTCTTTTCTACCTTCTTGTTCATTCTGTAAATATGTATTTTTTGTTTTTCAGTTTTGTGCATGCATGTCCTCAATAAAAAAATGGCTAAAGAAAATTGCATTTTCTGATAATTTCACAACAGTGCTTCTGTAATTTTGTTTCAAGGTATAGTTTTTTCATTATGGACACATTTTCCAGGTTTGGTAAGTTTAATTCCACATGTATAGAATTATATTAAGGGCAGAACTGTTTTTTTTTTTTTTTTTTTTTTTTTTTAAGAAATAAACTTTTATTCAGCAAGCAAAGATTCATTCAACTGATCAAAAGTGACAGTAAAGATATTCATAATGTTAATATTTATAAATCCTTTGCCATCCCAAAAGTATATGGTGTTAAATATATAAAATAGAAAGCAATTATTTTTAAACTGTAATATTTGACAGTATTATGTTATTTTGTTTGGACTGTTTCCATGGTAAACATCTACCGTATAAACAAATATATATGGTTGACAGAGGTGGACAAAGTATACATATCTACAATCCGACTTTCATTTCCAAACCAAAATTATCCCATGACTGACATTACATTTCTGTCAAGGTCCTTGAGTAGAGGAGTAAAAAGTATGACATTTGTCTTTCAAATGTAGTGAAGTTAAAGTACAAAGTTTCCAGAAAAAATAATACTCAAGTACAGATACTCAAAAAGTGTACGTACAGTACTCAAGTAAATGTACTTTGTTACTGTCCACCTCTGATGGTCGACCATAGCAAATATCATTTGATACCATTTATTTAGGCAAAAGAAAAAAAAACTGCTGTTGTATTTCCATAACATTCCAAAAGAAGAAGAAAAAAGTCTACAGAGAGATTGATTACCGCACTCAGAACAGAGAAACGTCAAATTTACATTCACTCTAATGTTCACTTTCGAAAGAAAAAAAAAAGTAGATGAGACCGTTTTATAGCGCACAGTAAAGCAACAATCTCGAATTCCACTGTTGACTTCCTCTTATACAGGATCACATTTCAGGCTGAATAATGAGGCTTAAAACATCTGATTATTACAGTATTGATGTGTTTCAACAAATGTTTCAATACATTCAGCTTGTGTACACACTAGTAATGCGTAAACAAAGGTACTCTATGTAACTTTTGTTATCAGCTAAAGTTTGCAAAGTCATGATCACCAAAGGTTAAAGAGGCTTCTGTGTGCTAAAGCTCAGGCGAGAGGGATCGAGTGTCTGGTTTCTCCAGAAACATGTGTCATCTACTGGGTTGATGAAGCAGGACAGGTGGAGATGTCATCAGACTTTATTAAGGACGCTGTTCACCCGCTTTGCCACAAAGAGACATGAGCAACAAGCATTTGATGCTCAAACGCCATGTTGTATTGTCAGCTGCATCAATTGTAACAGTTTTGAATGTGCTCAAAAATTTTATCGATTGGTACTATATCTGATTAATGATAACTTACCATTCAAAAGGTTGGGGTCAGTGCAGTTTTTTTTTAAAAAGAAATTAACACTTTTATTTAGCAAGGAAATATGATTTAATAATAATATAATTAAAATGATCAAAAGTGTGTGTGTGTGGGGGGGGGTAATTAAATATTACCTATTTATAATATTTTAAAGTATTTTTTAATATATTTTTAATTTTAAAAATTTTGAAAAAAATGAGCAGTACAACTGTTTTCACCATTGATAATAATAAGAAATGTTTCTTTAACAGCAAATCAGCATATTAGAATGATTTCTGAAGGAACATGTGACACTGAAGACTGCGTAATGATGCTGAAAATTCAGCTTTGCGTCACATGAATAAATTGCATTTTACAATATATTCAAATAGAAAACAGTTATATTAAATTGTAAAAATATATTTTACAATATTACTGTTGTTGCTGTATTTTAAATCAAATAAATGATGAGCATAGGATACGTCTTTCAAAAACCTTAAAAAATCTTACCGATCCAAAACTTTTGATGGGTAGTGTAGTCCTTGGAGCTCATGCTGATGCTGAGTGTCTTGAGTTATTCCGTGTACACAGACACCTTCTCTGCTAAAATACGCAGCGGACGTCTTTTACATGTATTGGAGAAATACGGGAACATCTTTTCCGTAAACTTGTGCTTATACTTGTACAGCAGCGAGTTGTCACCGGCATCTGAGAACATCACTCTGCCCCCCTCCCAGTCGAGCTGAACGCGTATCTTCAGGGGTTTCTTCTTGAGCGTCAGAGGAGTGTTGGTGGCCGTCCGCGCGCGATACTCTCCTCCGTACAGGCAGATGATCCACATGCCACGGTCAGGGCTCGGGGGAAACCACTCTTTCCGCTGCACGCTCTCTTTCACCACTCCCAGGGCCCATTCGCTGCAGTCTCCCACCTCCACGTCCCAGCTGTGGCGACCAGAGCTGAAACCCTCAGAGCCCAGGACACACTCGTAGAAGCAGAAGCGCTCGGGGTTGTCCGGGACCTGTTGGTCTTCTTCGCTGTAGCGGATGGTGGTGAGGTCGTCGGACAGAATGACGCAGATGTCTGCGGTGTTGGGATCAAGAATCACGGGACCTGAAGGTTTGAGACGTATTCAGAGTTTAGTCGTGATTAAACTGGACAGTCCTAAACAAAAATGTAATTTCTGTGTTATTTTTTGAGTTAGTGAAATAAGCCTTTCTGGTTAAAACATAAAATCTCAGTTAATTCTTTTTTTAAGGGAGACGTGTATTTGATTTTATATTTTATATCATATATATATATATATATATATATATATATATATATATATATATATATATATATATATATATATATATACTGTATATATACTGTATATACAGTATATACTATATTAAATCAGATTTACTCACTCTTTACCTTCTTCTTGTAGTTCAGTAACCAAGTTGATGTGCTTGTAATATCTAAAATATTTAAACAAAGTAATTTGACTTTTATGTTATTTTGTTTCATATATTACAGATTTACCTGCCCCTAAAAAGACTGTTCTGATGACTTCTTTTAGCAATTTATTTTTTGTTACAGAACTACAAGTCAAAATATTTAGATCTTTCTGTTACAGAACTGCAAGAAGTCATAGATTACAGATTTGTCAACCCTAAAGAGTGAGTAAAGGCTTAAATCTGATAAGATAAAATAACATAGAAAGATCTAAATATTTTAACTTCGAGCCTATTATTTTTTATGTTATTTTATCTTATAAATTACAGATTTATCAACCTTAAATAGTGAGTAAAGGCTTACATCTGATGACTTCTTGTACTTCTGTAACAGATGTAACTAGATAATTTTATTTTTACTTTATAATACTGTATTTTGTATAATAAATTACAGATTTACAGAATAAACCTATAGAGTAAAGATTTAAGGAAGTCTGATGACTTCTTGTAGTTCTGTAACCAAGTTGATTTGCTTAAAAATCTAAATATTTAACCAAAGAAATCATACATTTCAGATGTACCTGCCCCTAAAGAGTGAGTAAAGACTGTTCTGATGACTTCTTGTAGTTCTGTAACAGAAAGTTCTAAATATTTAACAAAGAAATTTGACTGAGTTTATTATTTTTATTTTATATTACAGATTTACTAACCCCTAAAGAGTGAGTAAATATATAAAGAAGTCTAATGATTTCTTGTAGTTCTGTAACAGGAAGATCAGAGTTTTAAAAAAATGTGCTGCTCCAGTTTTTCTGAGTTGATATATGCTTGTAATATCGAAATAAATAAAAAGCTCAAAAGTCAAGTTTCTAAGTTTCTATTTAATTGTTAATAATTAATTAATTTTTTTAAATCAATTACACATCTACCCGCCCCTAAACGCTGCATAGATCAAACTGGGATTGTTCTTGTTACATGTCACTCTGACTGTCCAATCTGTGCAGGTCAAAAGTATATAAGTCTGTGAGACTGTGCTCTAATTGCTATATGCTAAATCATGGCTTTCTGAGCACAACAGAAGACTTTCCATGTTGATAATTGTGCGAGATGTGGTCTGTTTGCTCTTACTGTATGTGACGTCGGTCTGCATCTTCTCCCACACTCTGAACGTGAGTGAGCCAATGTGTTTCGCCACATCAATTAAAGTCCCTGAGATTTCCCCTGGATCCTGGACAGTGCAGTCCATCCTGTGAGTGAGTGTGAGAAGGAGAGAGAGAGAGAGAAAGAGAGAGAGAGAGAGAGAGAGAGAGAGAGAGAGGGGAGAGAGAGGAGAAAGAGAGAGAGAGAGAGAGAGAGAGAGAGAGAGAGAGAGAGAGAGAGAGAGAGAGAGAGAGAGAGAGAGAGAGAGAGAGAGAGAGAGAGAGAGAGAGAGAGAGAGAGAGAGAGAGAGAGAGAGAGAGAGAGAGAGAGAGAGAAGCTTCATCAAAGTAACTGTGAGGTTCATCTGAAATTGACAATGAGCCTCATTCAATTGTTGATTTGCTTTTATTTAGTAAGCAGTCTTATAAAACGCAGGCTGCTAAACTGATAACCCTGTCTGGGCTTATTTTGTAAAATTGATGAGCTGTAGAATTGTAAAATCACCCTTAATTTACACTGTGCAACACAAATATAAAAATATATACTTCCATACAACTACCTTTCTGATGTATTCTTGTAGTTCTGTAACAGAAAGATCAGAGTTTTCAGAAAAATGTGCTGCTCTAGTTTTTCTCTAGTAAATGCATGTAATTGGATAATAATAATGGAATATTATGTTTCTTTTTATCAAAACAATTAAAAAAAAGAAAATATTCTTGATATTTTTCCCTACCTTCAAGAATGCCATATCATCAGCGCTCATGGCCTCTTCTGATGAACTAATGGCTTCTCTTAATGTCATTATGTCATCTGTTAGTCTGTCCATCTTGTCCTTCATCTTCTGGCTCTTCTGCTCCTCTTCCTCACTCAGAGCTCTCAGCATGGAGATCTCCTCATCTTGCAGGAACTGATGAAGCTTTTCAAAGTTCTCCTTTATCAGACGCACTGTGTTTTGTGCCTGTCTCTGTGCGGAGGGTGGAGAGATTTTTTAGAAAATATTGCCGTTTTATTTACTGAGGTTTGTGCAAAATGTGATTAAATAACTAATCACTGTAGTGAATAGATCTGTAGTAAAGATCTTGCCATGCTTATTTTCTCTTTCCCCCAATGGAACTAGATTTCTCCCTCTGTTAAAACATTCAAACAGCCTGAATATCCTGTTAAACTTGGCTTGCATTGATTATTTGTTACCCTGATGTGTTCTGAAGTTTCCTGGCAGGTTTGCTTGGCTGTGTTTAACGTCTCCAGTTTCTCCTGAAGAGGTCGAAGAGCTGCTCTCAACTCCCTCTGTGAAGAAAGTGAATAGCTGTCAGTTCATCTGTATGCAAAATAAACGCGCATTTTGATATAACAAAAGTAGAACTTAACAGGATTCAAATCTACAATGAAGTATCTGAACTCCAATGATGAATTTAGAATTCTAAAGAAGTTCTAAGGCATTCTTCTAGCTGAGTGTATTATCTGGTCCTCTTTGCCAGGGTTAAATAATATAGGAAATGACATAGGCTATATGCCTACTTAAAATTGCAGAAACCAAATATAAAACCCTTATTTCACACAACATTTACTTAAAATTCACGACAAAATTATAAAATGTTTAATATTATAATATTTATTAAGTTTCTAAATATTTGAAATATTAACAAGGCTGTCATAAAATTTTGAACACAACTGGATATGGTACGATAATTTGAGATTACATCAAACTGCATGCTTGAAACCTTAGAATGCCAAAATATCAGCTGAATAATCAGCCTATATGTCAGGTCTATATCATTACTAAAGACATTAATGGTTATCGGTAAAAAAATAAACTCAAAATGGCCAAATATCATCCAATAATAGATCAATCATGAGCCTTGATGAAAATTCCTCCAAGCATCATATTATGATTTTCTTTTTGTATAACAGCTTAGATGATAAGCATATAGGCTTATTTATGCACCCGTTTCTCACCTTACACTCTTGCGTGGCCTCTTCAATGGAGCTGCACTTGTGATCTTCATGCTCCTCGCCCTGACACTGATCACAGATCAGTTCCTCGTCCTCTATACAGTACTGAGTCAGTCTGTCCCTGTGATGTCGGCACAAATCTCCATCCTCTGCCGTCTCTGAGCCCTTCACGGCGTCCCCCACCCGGCGCGGCTGGCCCTCGAACAGCGAGTCGAGCAGCCCCTTCAGCACACTGTCCAACAGCTCGCGACCGTAGCACTCCGTACAGCCCGCCTGGTCCTGCCCGAGCTCCTGCTGGCACAGCTGAAGGCAAGCCTGGCACAGACGGTGTCCGCAGGGCAGCAGGAGAGACCCTTCACGCTGGCAGCCGGGGCACAAGGAGCTGCTGGAGGGTGAAGAGGGCTGATCGTCTGACATTCTGGATGTTGTCGTCTTCTAAATGTCCTTCCTCTCTCTCAATGTCTGGTCTGCAGTTCTGTGGAAGTTACACAATCACTGCAGTGCTCTGGGTATCAAAGGAAATCTCCGTTTGGATAGTCGGTAGTCTATTTATAAGAGGGTTATTTTGATGCACACTCTCTTAGCGGTTGTATGTAATCGTGTCTGTGTGGAGAGTTTCGCTTAGAGCAGATCATTGGGCAAGGGTCTGTTGTTGAGTCACTAATGTGTGTGTGTTCTCTCTGCCATTAAAGTCAAGTCATACCACTTTTACTCAAGTGTTCTATCATCAGTCAAAAACAAATCATTTTCATCTGCACCAAACTCAGACTTTCCTGAAACATTTTGACTGGCAAATTACTTGATGAAACAGCATGACTTAATATTATACTTGTTTAAACGTCACACAATTACAAATAGTTTTAGAATGTTGCCGGCTCGACTTCAATTGCTTATTATATTATTGAATAAGATGAATCAATAACTCTGACAAAAAGGCATTCATTTTCAATGTTCCCACTATATTCATTAGTCTTCTTAATGAAACCAAAGGACAAACGCTTACACGTGGTACACGTTTCAGAATCCACGTATAACCAACAATCACTAAACGCAACAAGGTCATTCCAGGAATGTTACAGTAGTAAAAATAAATACAGCTTAGCATGCAACAAAAACAAGCATACTCGGGTGTATCTTACCCTATACTTTATTTGTGTTTCATGTCAAGGGGTGAAAACTTGCCTACAGTAAGCAACTGAAGGAAATATACACAGCAATTCAGTCTACACACTCTGAAGAACCAACTGTACACACATCTGATCACTTCATCATTACATCTTTCCATTAGAGCATTTAAACGGAGTGTTTTCCCCAGTAACTGTTAAAAATGCAGATTGCAGATGCAAAATAAAATACAAAAAAAAAACAACATTAAGTCTTCAAAACACATGACCTCCTGCAGAAGCTCCTCAATAACAATAATTGGAAAATTCACTGAGAAATTCCATGTTTGAGATGCAAATTTTCAGTTTTCAACAAGTGCGTTTTTTTTTCAATTGAGATGGTAACATTTTAAAGTGCTTTTATAAGTTTAAATTCGGTGAACAAGACAACCGTTGACAACAAATGACAAATGAAATAATTTCAGAGGACTATTGAGTGCGGTTTTCGTTTCCTCTCCCATCGCTTTTCTTCAGTAATGTGAAACTTGCACTACACCAGATTTATATTGCACACAAAAGGTCTTAAAACGTCATCTTCAATATTCCCCCTGCTACTACAGTATTACAGTCATTTACACAGGACACCTAGAAGGATTTGGATCCAATTTACGTGGAAAAACAGGAAACCAAACCAAGTATACTGGAATCTACATACACTTTGCATAAGAAAAAAAAAAACACATTAGTAGACTTAAAAAAGATCAACAAAAGAAAAATTAACAGCAAAATTCCTAGTCTACAATAAAACAGAAATAAATAAAACAATATTATCTAGTTGCAAGTGCAACAAATTGAAACCATGACCTAAAATGATTGATTAAACCCCGCCCACCATTAAATAGGCCCCACCCATTAACACTACTCAATAAAAGGCAGTCACGTTGTGCTGAATGAAAAGCATTGGAACCGTACAGACTGTGGAAAGCCAATCAGCAGGTCTTAAGCAAACGCAAAACACAAGGCAAACAAATCCACAGCAAACAATAATCCAAGATCGTATTTTGGTTGTATGAGCCAGAACTAAACGCTGTGTGGGTTTCCCCTGGGTTGTTTGCAACTCTCAAATCACGGAAGATTCGATCGCCATTTCGAAAATGCATAACGTCAAAATATGGACCCTATAATGGACTAAACCGAACCAAAAACAACAAAAATAAAATAAAAGGGTAAAAACAGGAGTTTAGGTTTATTGTGATTCGAATGGCTGTTTGACCACTGCACAAACCTCACTCCCCAAAAACGACAAAATGACATAATACAAGTGTAAAAAGTGTAAGTAGTTTAAGTGTAAAACAATCTAGAAAATTACTGTATTGCTTTTAGAGGGAGAATCTAAAGAGAAAATGGGTGGGATTTAATCAGAACTCCTTAACGAGGGACAGTTCACCCCAAAACATTGCTTTTGTCATCATTTATGCACTCATGTCATTCCAAACCCAAACCTTTATGAAATACTTTTTCTGTGAAACATATGTTTTTCAGACATTCTTTTCCATAAAAGGAAAACCATGAAAAGGAAAACCATGAAAAGGAGCTACAAAACACCATTAAAAATACGCCAACCACTGAAAATCTCGAAGCTCTGGAGTCTTGTACTAATATGGTGCATAAAGACATGTTGTGGCAGGTTTGATGCCAATGACGCCAAATGTGTAAACGAATGGCAGCAAATGAGACTTTAAAGCTACAGAGGGGAAGATCTAAAATTAATAATGACAAACTTCAATTTAGACCTGCATGTCTTGGGATATAACGTCAGAGTCGTATGAACTATTTTAATGGTGTTTTTTCTTCTTTTTAGAGCTTGAAATTGTCTATCCACATTTATTTTCTCAAAAAGCAACATAAACACTGATATCCTTTAGTGTTGCATAAAAGAAAAAGTCTAACAGCTTTGGAATAACATGAGGGTGAATAAATGACAATAAAATATATATATATATATATATTTTTATTATTGTTGGGTCAACCATTTCAAGTTAAATGGCCGGTTCCATGGCTCAAAAACAATGTAATTACAATCCTGTCTGGTAATATTTTAGGCCAAACTAAGGAAAAATCCACACGTGATTTTGAATGATTCGTAGTGACTTGAGCTATGGAGCAGCATCGATACGGCAAACTCTACCTGTTTAAATAGTGAGAACTAAAGTTAAATATTGAAATGTCAAAATGAGCATGTGTTGTTAGTATTATAGTTTATTATTTTATTTTTTTACCTAGCTACGACTCGTCTAAGACCTCAGGCTGTGACATTCACACAGGTCTTTATGCTGTAACAATGATTACTCGTAATGTGTTCGTACAGTGCTTTAAATATACCTGTGTATCAGGTGTGTCTACATTAAGCAGCCTTTTCATTCTCATTTCATGGAACTGCATCCTGTTTGTCCACTTTCAGACGACCCTTTTATCATAATTTAAATCATTTCTTCTGAGAATGTCCATCATTACAAAAACTAATTCAATGGTTCATATATATATATATGTCAATGTATATATATATAAATATATATATATACACAAACACATACAGTTCAATTGTAGTGTTTAACCTGCTTATTTAGGTGAAATGTTTAATAGAAACTACTCAAAGCAAGAGAGAACAAGCTAACTCTCTAAACAAACCCAAAATGTGAACGTACATAAATAAGGCTAAAATAACGCAGCTAGTAGTTTTTTTGTTCCTTTTTACCATTTTTCATTCATTTCTGCCTTTTTTTTCTTTTTGTAATTTTGAAATACATTCAACTTGGCACAGTGAGGGACGTGGAGAGCAGGATGTGAGCAGAAACCGACTGTGCAAGAGTGAAGAGATACACGTTAGTTACACACGTGTCCACTGGTGCAAAAAGCCTGTCTTTTTTAGTTTTCTTTATATTTTTTAAGGGAAGATATAAGAGATAAGAATGGAGGAACAACTGTACAGCCCAGACGGGGATAGTATTTCATATTTCATACACATATATACTTATATTCATTTTCATATGTATAGTATTGAACCCTCCCATGTTGTGGAATGCCTGTTTAGCTTTTTGCGGTGATATCAGCTTCAGCTGGGGCTACTGGGGTTATATTCAGCATTCAACAGCTGGAAACAGAAAAGAAAGAAAGAGACACAAGGTAAAACAAAAAAAAAGGAGTAAGACATAAAAAAAAAATGGAATTTGCAACCCATTTTACCTCCATAATGTGACACATTTGCGAGTAACATGCAGCATCTACTCACTTGTTTTACTGTTTGGCTACGCCTCCACCACGGATGCCCACTGATTGGTTGTTCTGGAAGAGCCCCGCCCCTGAGCGGTTGACATTGGGGTGGGTGGGAGAGGCGACAGGGGGCTGACCTGGTCTGATTGGCTTGGCTGTAAAAAGAGGAAGTATGACTAGTTAGTTAGACCCCAAAACAAGGTGATTGTCTATTGAATTGGTCAACTAAATCTTTCAATCAAAAACTCTCCTAAAAGGCTGAAATAATTGACATGATGTCTGCACAGATTTTTGCCCTGATTTGCAGTCTGGACCAGTCAACGCTAGTTGCGTAAAGTCGGGCTGATTTTGAACAGTAGAAGTTGACAGATTTCACAACAAACAAAAACATTTGTAGGTGTAGGATGGGCATAGACTCAAATTGTTTAGCTGCAGACTCTGATTCCAGTCGGAGGACATCAATGTTTTGAAGCACATATTATAATCATTTGTGTCTCCTAGAAATCAGGCACATGAATCTGTGTGAGTTTTTTGTTTTTGGAATGACATTTTTTCTCTTTAATTATTTAAAAAGTCAGCAAGTGTATGACACCTAAAATCTATTCTGATTTTAAAAGTCGTGTAGTATATTTCAGCCTTAAGAATATTAACTGAAAAGCTTCTAAACTGGTCATTAATTGTGTTAAATTCAAAGAAATCATGAAATGAACAATGATTCATTATTTTAATCTATTAACATCCCTAAAAAAGTGAGCGAGCAACACTTCATATAAGCAATCAAAAACTTTCACTGTTTCCTATGTGGTAGAATGATATTCTCAACACTATCCAAGTCCCTTGCAACTTTCAAGCATGTTGAAAGACATATGGCTGAATCTAGTAATTGCACTCTTTTAAAGTGTGTGTGTGAGAACTAACCGATCTGTGCAGAGTGTCCTCTGCGAGCCATGTTCTTGGCTCTGACGGCCTCTTTGATGCGGTCCACCTCCTGCTGGTAGCGTTTGCGGTCACGTGCTGCGTTCTCTTTGGCCTCTTTGAGCGCAGACTCCAGAGCCTTCACGCGCTCCGCCGTCGCCCGCAGGCGCTTCTCTAACTTGGGCAGCTCACAGCGCAGGTCAGCATTATCACGCACCAGCTACACAGAGACAGGAAAGAGACAGTGAGCGTGTGTGTTGTGAGAGAATGCATTAGGTATCTGATGTTTTGAGTGTGTGTTTACCTGCTTATGCACTTTAGTGAGCTGTTCGAGGTTGTTCTCAAGGAATGAGATCTTCTGTTTTTGCGCCGCGCTGCCACCAGTGTCATCTGAGTCCATCTCAGCGCTCTGAAAAATATGTTGATACATAATTAAGCCCTGTCAGAGTTGTTGATAAAGTCATAACTGGAGTTTCATGACGTCTCATTTATTATTAGCTGTGATGGCAGTGATTTAAAGCCTACTAATAATAGAAAAAATCAAAAATTAAATAAAGTAAAATATATATATTTTTAAGATTATATTCAAATATAAATATTAAAATACATTTTATATACATTTTTAATTTATACTTTTATATTAAAATTACAAAAATAAAATAATTTAAATGTAATATAATTTTTTTTAAATTGTAATACAATTATAAAAAGAAAATAATTTTAAAATAAAATAAAGAATAAAATAAAAAGTTATTAAACATTAAATAAATTAAACATTTATTAAAATAAAACATTTAAATAAAGGGACACGCCCTTCAATATGTCCTGCCCAAACTCCCTGATTACACGGGACATTAGTAGACAGAAAAAGTCTTTAAGAAAATGACAGCTATACACTCAGGGACCTATTAAACATTTAGCTTATAATTTCCACATTCAAACTATTTTCATTTTCTGGAGTAAATTTTGAACACTAAACTACAATTACGCATTCACAATGGTTGTACCTTCTTCACCCGCGTGGCCAGATCCTGAACAAAGAGCTTCCTCAGATTATGAAGAGTCTGCAGCTCTTTGGCCTGAGGAGAAGTGAGTGATCAGAGAGTGTACACATACAAACGAAGATGTAAGAATCATCTCTCAAGCACAGAACAAAATGACCTACCACTGTCTCCTCCAGGCCTTTGAGATCCTGTCTGGCCTGTTCCCTTCTGTCCTGCATCACCCTATAAACATATTTCATCATTAACACACCACACATAGCGTTTCCCGCACACTACACCAATCTCTGCATGTGTGGTGCATGTCCTACGTGAGCTCGTGCAGTTTGCGGCTCTTCTCCTGGTCAGTGGATCTGAGTTTCTCATGCTCCACCTTCAAGCGCTCCTGCTCCAACATGATCTTCTGGTTCTGACTGCAGACAGAAAACAAAGTGAGGAAAATGAGCCTGAGCACATGTGGGCCGGATTCAGTGTCTGAAGAGGAGTACATATATATGTCTTACTCCTGCAGTTCAGTGATGAGTTTCTCCTTGATCTCCAGCTCATCTCTAAGGCTGCTTAGCTGTTTCTGATGAGCTTCTCTGTGGTTATGAATCTGCTGCTCGACTGCAGTCTGTCCAATCATAAACAGAGACAATTTATAAATTACATCTCTCTTTTAAAATAAAAGAAAATCATAAGCCACCTTCAGAATTGATGCAATGTAAACTGCAGAACACATAAATGCTACATTAACAGTTTATTGGGCAACACTCAGTAAAAAAAAAGTCTAGAAACATTACCTTACCATGCTTACCTTGACTTCATTAGCACTTTGTATCTCATTCTCCTTCTCCATTGCATGAACTTTCTCTGCACAAAAGAAAATAAACATCACAAAAACAAGCCTTTCACGCTCACCACAAGAGGGCAGTAAAAGTAAAGTGGTCTGGGCCAAACAAAGTTTATACGGCCATTAAAATGCAATAATGAGAGGAAAGAAAAGATGGAGTATATTTGTACCCTGGGCGCTGATTTTGACCAGTTCCTCATTGAGAGAGTCAACATTCTCCTCTAACTGTCTCTTCTTCTGTTCGATGTTTTGCAGATACTCTGTCAGGGACTTGATCTTTGCCTCATACTGTAGACAAAAACAAAAAAAATATCTCAGGACCTTTTAAAGCACCCTGTAAACGGCATGCTATTATTGTAATGAAGAACATGTGGGGTTTCTATTTTATACAATATAAAACATGAGACTGATTTGACTAAAAGAGCAGCTTATGAATGCTCTTTAATTCTTGTTTAATGTCCAGTAGAAAAAAAGTTTAAAATGCTAGAAGGGTAAATAATGACATTTTCATCTCTGGATGAACTACTCCAATAAGATTTGTTGCTTTATCTCTTCCTCCTGTTTACCTGAGAGATACGGAGCTGGCAGGCTGCGAGCTCTTTCTCGTTCTCATCCATCTTCTTGTTGCTCTCGGCCTGAGAGCCTTCAAGCTGTTTGCTGCGCTTCACCAGAGTCTTCACCTCTGACTTCATCTTACTGATGTACAGACGAGCCACTGTGAACTCTTCATCAATGAGACCTCCACCTTCATGCTGTTGAGCGAAAGACAGACAGAGAAAAAGAAACCGAGATAAAGAAAGAAAAAGATTGATGTTAGAGATGAGGGTGAGCAGTTATAAGGAAAGGAAATTAAACAGCAAGGATAAAGAAACAGTATTCTGCGTCATGGTTCTTTGCCTTGTTACCTTAATGTCATTGCTGCCTACGGCGATGCCGATCTCTGCCAGGTCTTTGAGCAGTGATGACATCATCTCAGTGACTCTCTTCTTCTGGTGGTTGGTCATTTCCTTCAGTTTCTGCAGCTCAGAGTCAATAGATGCGAGAACGCTCTACAAAATCACAGCTCAGATTAGCCAACTAATACCAAGGCACACCATAAAAATACGATCTGGCACTATTATAGGTATCTTCCCATTTGAAATTATAATGTATACAGGTCCTTCTCAAAAAATTAGCATATTGTGATAAAGTTCATTATTTTCCATAATGTAATGATACAAATTAAACTTTCATATATTTTAGATTCATTGCACACCAACTGAAATATTTCAGGTCTTTTATTGTTTTAATACTGATGATTTTGGCATACAGCTCATGAAAACCCAAAATTCCTGTCTCAAAAAATTAGCATATCATGAAAAGGGTCTCTAAACGAGCTATTAACCTAATCATCTGAATCAACTAATTAACTCTAAACACCTGCAAAAGATTCCTGAGGCTTTTAAAAACTCCCAGCCTGTTTCATTACTCAAAACCGCAATCATGGGTAAGACTGCCGACCTGACTGCTGTCCAGAAGGCCATCATTGACACCCTCAAGCAAGAAGGTAAGACACAGAAAGAAATTTCTGAACAAATAGGCTGTTCCCAGAGTGCTGTATCAAGGCACCTCAGTGGGAAGTCTGTGGGAAGGAAAAAGTGTGGCAAAAAACGCTGCACAACGAGAAGAGATGACCGGACCCTGAGGAAGATTGTGGAGAAGGACCGATTCCAGACCTTGGGGGACCTGCGGAAGCAGTGGACTGAGTCTGGAGTAGAAACATCCAGAGCCACCGTGCACAGGCGTGTGCAGGAAATGGGCTACATTTGCCGCATTCCCCAGGTCAAGCCACTTTTGAACCAGAAACAGCGGCAGAAGCGCCTGACCTGGGCTACAGAGAAGCAGCACTGGACTGTTGCTCAGTTTTGCATGTCATTCGGAAATCAAGGTGCCAGAGTCTGGAGGAAGACTGGGGAGAAGGAAATGCCAAAATGCCTGAAGTCCAGTGTCAAGTACCCACAGTCAGTGATGGTCTGGGGTGCCAAGTCAGCTGCTGGTGTTGGTCCACTGTGTTTTATCAAGGGCAGGGTCAATGCAGCTAGCTATCAGGAGATTTTGGAGCACTTCATGCTTCCATCTGCTGAAAAGCTTTATGGAGATGAAGATTTCATTTTTCAGCACGACCTGGCACCTGCTCACAGTGCCAAAACCACTGGTAAATGGTTTACTGACCATGGTATTACTGTGCTCAATTGGCCTGCCAACTCTCCTGACCTGAACCCCATAGAGAATCTGTGGGATATTGTGAAGAGAAAGTTGAGAGACGCAAGACCCAACACTCTGGATGAGCTTAAGGCCGCTATCGAAGCATCCTGGGCCTCCATAACTCCTCAGCAGTGTCACAGGCTGATTGCCTCCATGCCACGCCACATTGAAGCAGTCATTTATGCAAAAGGATTCCCGACCAAGTATTGACTATTGAGTGCATAACTGAACATAATTATTTGAAGGTTGACTTTTTTTTTTTGTATTAAAAACACTTCTTTTATTGGTCGGATGAAATATGCTAATTTTTTTAGACAGGAATTTTGGGTTTTCATGAGCTGTATGCCAAAATCATCAGTATTAAAACAATAAAAGACCTGAAATATTTCAGTTGGTGTGCAATGAATCTAAAATATATGAAAGTTTAATTTTTATCATTACATTATGGAAAATAATGAACTTTATCACAATATGCTAATTTTTTGAGAAGGACCTGTACAATATATTACTATATAATATGAGTAAAGAATGAGTTTCTCCTCACAGATTTCTGGTTGAGCTCTTCACTCAGGGCTTCAAACTCCTTGGTCTTGTCCTCCACCTCCTGACTCTTCTGATCATAGTTGACGGCAAGTTCCTCCAGAGCCTGCAGCACCTCCTTCACCTCCTCTTTAGACGCGTCGTTCTCCATCTGCAGACGGGTCAGCTCCGCCTGGAGGTTGTCATGGTCCCTCCGCGTTGAGACCAGCAGCTACAATGCAAATGAAGATTTTTTTTTTCACGTTGTGAAATTACTGTCATTAATCATTAGGGGTGTAACGATATTCAAACCGAACCGAAAAACCGCGATACAGAACCCACGATACGTATCGCGGTTCTCTCATGGCGTACCGAACACTAAATAGCATCTGAATTTAGGCTAAAAGTCTAGGCTCTTTTATTAACCTTTAATGTTATAGTTATGTGCTGGCTCCATATAGTTTACAGCATTAGCAGATCTTTTTTTTAAATCCTTGCAAAACGTTTAATTGTAAGTGGATTAATTTAAAGACAAAGACAATTTTTTCATTAAACCACTGTTTTAAAAAAGCAATTTTAGCTTTCTAAACCCCACCCCACCGAACCAAACCGAGACTTCAAAACCGTTGGAAGAACCGAACCGTCAGTTTTGTGCATCGTTACACCCCTATTAATCATGTTGCTCAACTGTAGGGTCATAAGGTTCAAATTCTTGTGATGGGACCTAACATGGTCCAGATTCAAACCTGAACATATAAGGAGAGTGTGAACTAACCACTAGGCGGGAATGTAATTTATCATTTAGACCTCTTAATGCCTTTAATCTTAAGTTCTAAAAGGCAAAAGAACTAAATGGCCAAATCTCTAAATGATTCATTGAACTAGGAGACAGGACACTGCTCTTTTTTTATGGGATGTAAGTAAAGCATGTTCAACTCTCACCTCTTCCTGATCCAACATCTGCTGCTTGAGTTTCTCAGCCAGCTGAGACTGCTGATTTATCTCATCATCCTAGAGAGAGAGAGAGAGAGAGAGAGAGAGAGAGAGAGAGAGAGAGAGAGAGAGAGAGAGAGAGAGAGAGAGAGAGAGAGAGAGAGAGAGAGAGAGAGAGAGAGAGAGAGAGAGAGAGAGAGAGAGAGAGAGAGAGAGAGAGAGAGAGAGAGAGAGAGAGAGAGAGAGAGAGAGAGAGAGAGAATTTAAAACACTGTGTGAAATAGGTATTTAGACCTGACGCTCAGTCACAAGTCTGTAAGCTGAAAAAGTTAACATGCACGTCAGATGGTACTGATGTATGGTACTAATGTTATGCTTACGCTGTATCAAAACAATATTGGATTTAACATTTTTTTTCATGGTCAGACTGATGTTTTGTACTATAATAAGATTTCAACACTGCAATAATAACCTAGAGAGAATGATTCAGTTGACAAATAGTCCAAATTAATGACAGACATATTTATCTATGGCAAATACCAATGTCTATATAGCAGGGTGACTGATGGTCAATAATATTAACTTACACAACCGTTTAAAAGACTGGGGTCAGTAAAATGTAAGAATTATTTAAGTGCTCATCAAGGTTGCATTTATTTGATCAAAAATACATTAAACAGTAATATGAATAGTAAAATGTTAAATGTTATTCACATTTAAAATAACTTTATTTTAAAAAAAACAGGATTCTTTGATGAATAGAAAGTTTACAAGAACAGCATTTCTTTGAAATTTAAATCTTTGGCAACATTGATCAAATTAATGTGTTCTTAATGCGTCTTCAAACGTTTGATTGGTAGTGTATACTAGGGGTGTGCACGAATATTCGATCTGTAATTATTATTCGAAAAATAAAATACTATTCGAATTTTACTAAGTTGCTTTGCTAGCCATAAATGCAGTGAATCCATGATAAATCCCAAGCACTAACTCGCAGTTATAAGTAAATGCAGTGCGTGGCGCTGTGGAGCGTGTTAACAAGTTGATTGCATTTGATCACAACATCACATTATGTCGTCCTCTGCCTCGCGAAGTTTGGAATTACTTAGAAGAAATTATATAACAAAAATGAATTTCTTTTAAATCAAATAAATAAATAAAACTGAGTTATTATAATATAACCACCACAATGTGAAGTCACATGAAATCCTAACAGCAGTCGACTGAGGAAAGACAGCTGTCCATCACTGCATTCACGACAACTTAAGATAAGCGTAGCTGTGCGCAAATTAAGCCGAGATGATACTACCTTATCAGATAGCAAAATGATTGAGACATTTACTTCCTTTAAGTTTCGTTGAGGGAGACTGGTTTAAGTGCTGTTATAAACTTCGCTTAGCAAATCGTTCTGTGTCTCTGCAACATCTGTCAGCGCACCCCGTTTTCTTACTCGAGCATGTAGATATTATTGTTTATCTCAACATGAACGTGAAACAATATAAACACGATAACCATATGCTGACTCAAGTGTAGGCTATGTATGTTCTGTACGATACTTGGTGTTATTTTATTCACGTTTTTTTTATGCTTTTGTTCTTTATATTTTTTGTTTGCACATACTGTTTAAAGTTTTCAACTAAAGGAAAACCGTGTTTATTGCCTAATAATCGTAAGCTTGTTCAGACATGGTGACAAAAACTTTAAAAAACCTAAACTTAAAAAAAAAAAGTCTTTCTCCTTAAACGTAATTTAAATAAACGAATATTAAATTAAGAGCCCGAATACTCAAATACAATTTTTGTGAAAAATGCCCATCCCTAGTGTATACTATATATTTCTTTGTAATTTAGCTTAAGCAAATTATATGGGGGAAAAAATGCTGAAACAAAAATTATTTGACACAATATTTGAAAATACACTGAAAATGTGTAAATGCCAATAATATAAAAATCAGCTAGGTCGAGCATCATAGTTCAAAAGCTTCATTCTCTCATTCATTCATTCATTCATTTGAGGTCAATAGTTGGTTTCACCTTGTCATCCAGCTGTTTGTAGAGTTTGGCTAATTCACCCTCACACTTCTCACGCTCAGCGTCAGTGAATTTGAGGGCAGGCATGCTGGGAGACGAGGTGATTTTATCATTATTCACCACATTATCCAGAGCCAGAACTTCTGCGTTTGCCTTCTCCTTATCATACTGCTCTTCAGCGGGGACGCTCTCCCCTGAAAACATAAAATTCAATGCAGTTGTGTGTAATCCTCAGCAAATACAGCTGAATGAGTGTGAAGTGAGTGTCATTTCAGTACCGTTCCTCCAGCGGTTGAGCTCGTTCTCCAACCAGGTGATGGTGTTCTTTAACGTCTTGTTCTTCTCTTTCTCCCTCTCATATTTCTTCTTCCACTGCTCTGCTGTCAGCTCCACGTTCACACACACTGTGTTCTTAATGGTCTTTGCTCTGACAGTGAGAACCGAAAAATGACTTGATGCCCAACACCAGTTTCATTAAAACTCTCATTAAACTCAATAGTGTATGTCTCCTCACCTCTGTCCGAACATGAGTGTAGTCTTAGTCTCAGCCTCGTTGTATGAGGATGGAGAGCAACAGATCACTATCGTGGTCCTGCAGTTCCCACCCAGAGAATCCTGCAAGATCCTCGTCATCTTACTGTCTCTGTAGGGAACGTACGTCTGACATGGGAAAGAAATATTCATTCATTACCCTTCCATTACCTGGCACAGGTATAATTGTAACAATCAGGTTCATCACACCCACCGATCCTTCAGCCAGAGAGGAGATGACGTTGCCCAGAGCGGAAAGAGATTTGTTAATGTTTTTGGCTTCATCCAACACAGCACCTTCTGCTCCGGTTTTACTGACCTGCAGTCAAAAACATCAAATCAGAGACAGTGCTGCCACAAATGAATCTAATATTAAAGACTTTTACAAAGTCTTGATTTTGTTTTTGGGGTCTACTACAAAATGTTTTCGTTCTTGAATGGTTAAAAAAAAAAAACATTTTCAAACATTTTACATTGTTGCAGCACCTCTCTTCCCAGTCTTTCAGTAACGTCTTGTTTAATTCCTGTCTCTATGAAGCCCCTCCTTCCGAAAAGCACAATGTGCTCTGATTGGCCAGCTGGGCCAGTGTGTTGTGATTGGTTAACTGCTTCAAATGCCTTTCAGAAATGTCCCGCAACTTACCATAACCGGGAGTTTAAACACACAACTAACTCAACCAGGCCTCTTTATTTTGCTTATGCCTTGAGCAGGAATTATTTAAATTAGGAATCTTGTGACGTCTTTTCTCCCGGAAAAAAACTCAAGACTACACCTGAGGCGTTTCAGGGAGTTCAGAAACAGTGATCACTGATATAGAGAATAACTCCCTTTGGAATGGACTTAGCTCTCTGTAAGTTGGCAGACATTTTCCATGCTTTTTCCATTACCTTCTCGCTTCCTGCTAAATCCACCAAGAAGAGTTTCCCACTCAGTTTCTGCTCCGTCTGTGTGTTCTCTTGCTTGACGTTTATCAGGAAGATACTGTGACTCCTGGAGCTGTGCTCGTTCATGTCTGACACACACACACACACACCACAGAGAAAACATGAGTTTACATTTCGACTCAACTTTGACTACAGGCACACAACAGGAAAACCTTAAGATTGTATAAACATCTCTAAAGCAGTCAAATAAGAAAGAACGTCCTGAAAATACTCTCGCTAATATAACTCAACAGGTGTGGAAAAGTTCAGCCTGCAGCTAAAATAAGACTGTGTGCACTGTGTCTGACTGATTTGCATGTGCTTACTTGTGACAGCCACATGTCTGTTGGATTTGCCTTCATCAATGGTGTCCATCACTTCATCCGGGCTACACACAAACCGTTCAGTACAACCCTGCAGATGGAGAAAGAGATAGACAAGCAAAATATTTCAACCACCTCTACAATAAAACAGCCACAGAATATTACTAAAACAAAGCCTCACCTTTACGTAAGGAACCCTGTTCTTGTCTTCATGTACAGACAGGTTGGTCTTAGATACTGAAAGAGAGACAGAAAAAAATCAATTAGTATTATTATTTATAATCTGACAGAAGACTCTGATATACAATCTTTAATACATAAAACAATGCAAAAATAACAATTTTATATTTGATTTCCTATTCAGTCATACGCACCATCCAGCAAGTCCCTGATCTTGTCCAGGTAAATCTCAAAATAGGAGACCTGCCAATGCAGATGAGCTCTGTGAGTTTAACAGTTTTATTACCAGCAGTTATAAAATGAATACACTACTGTTCAAAAATTTGGGGACAGTAAGATTTTTTTTAAATGCTTTTGAAAAGTAGCTTATGCTCACCAAGGCTGCATGTATTTAATAAAAAATACAATAAAACTAAATGTTGTGAAATATTTTTTTTAAAATAATGTTTTCTATTTCAATATATTTTAAAATGTAACCTATTCTTATAATGGCAAAGCTGAATCATCATTACTCCAGTGTCACATGATCCTTCTAACATGCTGATTTCCTGCTCAAGAAACATTTCTTATTATTATCAATGTTAAAAATAGGTGTGTTGCTTAATATTTTTGTGGATATTTAGTGGTTTCAGGATTCTTTGATGGTTCAAAAGAACAGCCATTTTAGAAATATTATGTAACATTATAAATCCCTTTTATAGAGATTGCACAGACAAAAAGCAATGGTGGAGATGAGCACAAAGAAGTTCCCATCCCTTTTCTAGATCTGAAAATATCAATGGGAACCCTTTGAATAACTAACACTGATTTGTCATGCATGTCAGACCTTGATATGGAATTCCAGGTTTTCATCCATGGAGTAAATGTAGTTGAATATATCCTGGACGATCCGGGGAATGATGCCCATGCCGTCAGAATCGTGCAGGTTTCCCTACAACCGCACAAACACATATTGGATCGCAATGATGATGCGAGATGATTTAAAGGTACAGTAAATGCACTGATAGCCCTGATTACCAAAAACCACAAGCAGAATGTTAAACCCTAAAACAACTGTGGAATCAGTAACAAAATCACACTGGGTTTGTATTAAATTACCTAATATTTGAAAATAATTTATGACACTGATTATATTATAAATTTTCACCTCCATTGTGTGCGTTTTTCCAGAGGATGTTTGTCCATAAGCAAATATTGTACCGTTGTAACCCTCAAGCACATCTGCAGGGCACAAAAACAACAAAATATACCATTTCAACATGATCTTAAGGTCTCTAATACAATATTTAGGGATGCTTAATTAATATCAACAAATCACTATACTAAATAATATTAATGGCAATGTGAAGGTAACAGAATTTTCATTTTAAAGTTGTGATCTGGTTGAATGCCTCCCGGAGGACTCGTTCCTCACCTTTAACAATCTTCTGAGCACAAGCGTTGTAAACCTGCTCCTGAGAAGTGTTAGACTGAAACACACGATCAAACATATACGGCTTTCCCTGGAGAGAAAGAAAGAAAGACAGAGAATGAATGATGGGTCATTATGCATATTTCTTTATATATAACTCTGAATCAGCAGACTTGTCATAAGACTCAAAGATGATCCTTCAGAGAAACGTTTTACACCTAAGAGAATAAGCAAAGAGTAAACAAGAACCTCTTTACTAGAGGCCAAAGAACAAGACATCCTTCCCTCCTGTTACGAATAGCTCTAACCTTTAACACAAACAGGGACCGTAAATCATGTGTGAAATTCAGCTGTTATGACACAATAAGAGCGTTTTATTAGAGATCTTCGTCCAGGCATGAGCTCGCTCTGTACGGCTAAAACAACAGATTTAACATCCTGACCATCCTGTTTATTAGCAGCCCTGCTTTCAGAAGTTTGTTTCCTATTTTTCTCTCTAAATGCATTTAAAAACGGTTTTAAGCCTTGAACTAAGCAATCTGCAAGAAGATGAATCATAACATTACAAAAATGGACAAGACAAAGATACAAGACTGCATGCTTATCCAATAAAGCACTGCAACTGATGCAACTGAATATCTTTTCTAAATACAAAAAATAATGTTTTAAATAAAAATACACTACTACTGAAGTTTTATAAAAAATATTTGTGAATTGTATGTGACGAGAGAAAGATTGACCGCAGCAAAATATTTGAGCGCACCGATTAAAGACGTTCATATAGCGCGTTTACCAAGCGAAATTTTAAAAAAAATCGATAATACAGGCATTTGTGAACTGCACAACATACAAAAAGAGTTCAAAAAGGCATAAAGAAATAACCAACGCTGTCATGTATCATTTATGCAAAGTGCCAACTAATAAAGCTGGTGTCTTCGATAAAAATACTGCAAGAAAAAAAAAGTCCTCTATGGACAGCAAAAACTAACATCGAAGAGAACAAGCTGTAGTCCACATGCAAATAACTCTTTTTAAAGAATCATTCAACACTTATGGGTTTAAATCAGTCTGACAAATTCTTCAGCGAATGTACTTTGAAGGTTACAGAAGCAGGTTCTGCAACGAATCTGCTCATTAGCAGGCACGCTGATTGGTTGAATCGGGTTGACGTGACCCATCCACACCAGTTCTTATTACACGTCCCAATTTCCCCACCATGCCACTCCAACACAGGAGTAGATTAACCAGGTGAGGAAACAGCTGTGAATGTAACAGCTAAGCAGATTAGTCCAGCCAACCTGAGCAACCACTCTCTAACACAATACACTCACAACAACCACAATACAAGCCCACATTGAACATTTCTTGTAACAAGAGGTTGACCAATATTAGCCTTCAGTGGACACTGCTAATGTCAAGATATCTTATAAATGTAGATCTCTTTGCATCCCTAATCACAGCAAATTAAATATACACAAATTGATGACATTTAATGAATTTACACAATCTCTAAAAATACTTGAGAGCAGAATGCGTGTTATGTAGGCCTACTAACAATGTTTTATTCTTATTTAGGCTATTCATTCATTTAATATTATATTATATACGTCAGTTTACTATTTAGAGATGACACTTTTGTTCATTGGAAGGCACATTTATTGCTTTATTTCTATAACATGGGCAAATATCAAACTATTAATTATTGTTAGTATAGCATTATATACTATTACAGTATTTAGTATTTTGAATTAGCTTTTATTTTGATATTTTCAGTTCTCATTTTAAGTTTTAAAAATTTCCATTTAGCTATATTTTTATCCAAGTTTTAGTAATTTTCATTAATTGAAGTTATTTTCATTAATGAATTTATTTCAACTTTAAAAAATAATTTTTAATAGTTTTAGTTAACAATAACACTGTACCTGATATACCAATAACACCTTCAGCACGTTTACATGCCGGCAGCGACATAGAGATGAGGCTTTCTTGCATTCCTCATGCATTATAAAGCAAATATGATGTAGCATAACCATCGGCAAAACTACTAATATTTTACATTTTCACAGTTATTGTCAAACAACATAACTTGAACATTCAGTGAACCAAAAGGTTCAATAGTCAAAGTTTGAAATATTAATAATGCACTATATCACAGCTTTGGAATTTCAAACCAGTGACGACTTATAAAATCTTCAGACAATCACAAGACTGCGTGAAGAGTGTTTCTGTATATCTGTATTTCCTGAGGCCTCCTCCACTGCCAGAAATGGAACAGCACTGTTTACAACTCTCTGTATTCCCAATGAGGGATTAAAATTGTGCTCCCAACGGTCACAGAGATGGGAAGGTTCATCACATGTTAGTTGTGCTGTGTTTGCATAGAGACAAAGAGAGAAAAGAAAGAAACAAGCAAAGAAAAAGATATTTACAGAATATTCATGTGAACTAATACTGAACTGAGACAGATATCAACACAATAAAACATGCATAATCCCAATACTGATCCCTGTATGTGCAGCTGGACAGACAGGTTTCGCTTCCTTTGTTACAGCTAGATTAATAGCCCAATCTATGATCTTTCCACCAGCTAAAAGCCATTATACCAACACAAGCACGGCTCATTTCACCAGACCTGGATAGTTGCTCTGGTGATGCTGACTTGCTCAAAACAGCTGGAAGACTAAACTCATTTGGCCGCACACACACACACACACACAAAAAAAACATCAGTGCACTGGAAAACAAAAGGGTGAGTGTTGGTCAGACAGTACAGTGTCACTGCAGAAATGGAGGCCAAAAAGAAAAGAAGTTGAATTGAATCCATCGAAATTCTGGACTCCATATAGACACACATAAAAAACTACCAGGGCAAATTGACCACAGCAAAACCACAAAACTGCCCCACCTAATACCCAGAATAGGCATACATTGTGATGAATTTATAAGTTCATCACAGACTGCATGAGGGAATTTTAGGACATTGTCACTCTAATAGACGTCTACACTGCATTATGAGTTTAAACAAGTACCCTAGTTTAACTAAATGTAAAAAGTAAGCCACATAAGGCAGAATAAGCTTCAAACATCACATACTGCCACTCAATTACAGAATAACTACACAACTCCTGGCATGTTAAGCCTTTTTAATAATGCAAATAAAATAGTAAAGATGTATGGTTAAAAACAGGAAAATAGACAATACATCTATCCAGGAACATTTTAATAAGAGAAGACTATTATGCCAAAACAATGATGTCAGCATTTTAATGCAACTTATTTATTTTTTTAATTACAAAACCAAGATGAAACATGTGAAAACTTTAACTTCAGAAATGGAAAACATTATCATCAGAGAAAGGTACATTCAAGTCATGCTTTAACTGAAGTGCATTATTAATAATTAATAATAATAATTTTTTTAAATAACTTTATAAATCTGGCCAACATCACCCTGAACTGTCCAAAAATGGCGTATGCTTTAAAGACTAAATCTCAATAATAATAAAAAAAACTTGCTTTAATTTAAAAACATAATTTAATAAACTGACCTAAAACCTGAGATGTAGGAACATACAGGCCCAAAAATATGATTGGAAGCGAGTTGCATTGCATGCTGTACATATACACATATATTTGTCTGTTCCTAATAAAGCACATAGCCTAGCCAAAATAAATGACTTTGAATGGTCTTTGTACATTTGACGTTTTTAAAGTAGGCCACATCATAACGTACTGACATCAGTGAGTGTTATGATCACATTCACTTAATTTATTCATTTTTTAAACTCACATTAACTTAAAATTTCCGTATGATGTGCGAAATATGTATAGGCCCAATATTTAGCAAGCTTTTGTTGATTTTATACAAATGAAAACAAACCGATACACATTAGCCCATGGGGCTAGCGGTTACAGATCACTTATCAAAACCCATTTAGAAGTGCACTAAAATCCAAAATTATTAAATTGACAAAAAATATTAGGTTTTCCTATTTATAAGTTCAAAATGAAACATTTTGACATTGTGCTGCATTAACGTTACATCTGAGGACTGTTAGCCATCGAGCTAACGATGACTAAAACTATTCAACTTGCGATTATATTAACGTTACTGATTTATAGCCTCATGCGTACCATGTCCTACTTAGAATAATACTAGAACACGAATTATTATCACAATTCCACATACAAAGGAATACAAAAAATATATTTTCTGTCTGCAAGTGGTTAGCGGATGCTAACGTTAATAGAAATGGACGGCGGGTGTCACAACGGAGCGAATGCGGCAATTCATCATGCTATTATATTATAAACTCACCCCGATGACCACACTATCCTCTCCTTGAAATTTGGGGATATATTTGTCTCCCCTCATCACCTCCGAACTGTTTAAAGGCCGAAAACGGCACATGACTTTGATGGTGCACTCGGCCGGGTCCGCCATCTTCAGCTGTGGGGAGGAGGATGAGGATGATGATGATGAGCGCTCCTCCCGAACGTCCTCACTTCTTTGTGTTCGATCCGTTTAGGTGGAAGTGGGTTTTGGATGGATGGAGTGAAGTGGCTGTCACACCCCCTAACAACAGATACTAAAACAAACAAGAGGAGGAAACAGGGGCAAGTTGTCTCATTAGGAAGTTGTCACAAGGGCTAGCCTATCTCAACAACCTACAACATTTACACGAACAATATTTTTTATATAGGCCTATATATAAATACTTTCAATTTTTAGGATAAAATTCTAAAATATATATATTCTGATTTGATGTGTCAACATAAACCAATACTGCTGATACTTTGTGACAATGTGCCCAAATAGGCTAAACAAATGCACATATCAAGATCCCAAATTCTACAACAGAGCAACTTGTTTCCTCTCCTTTTTTTCGACACTGTAACGTGTTTTATACAGTAGGCCTAGGTAGGCTACTGTATGTGAATACTTTTCCAGTTACCCTCAAAATGCAGACACACACCGCTCGTTATATTCTTTGCAGACACAGCATTGATTCTGGATGATTCAGGGATCTGTTGGATCCTGATGGATGTGAGATGTCAGGGATGTTTTTGCAGAGCTGGAGGCCAAAATCTGGCAGATGTTGGATGGTTAAATTTAAATGTCTTGTATCAGCTCGGATTCACTCGCAGGAACTTTAATCAAGCGATGCATATATTCATCCTTGTATTAGGATAGCCAAAAAGGGAGCCAGCTTCCTGGCATCACAACAACCATAACGTCATGGACATATGGCATTGCTGGAAATTACTCATCACAAGTGTTGCATGCACACATATATTCGGGTGTGGCAGGATGACATGTTGCACATGTTGCAAAAGATTTTAAATCCCTAACCCTATGAGTAATAGTGATTCTTGTATAAGTACAGCTGCTAATTACAGAATTTTCAGTGTCACTGCTTGTATAGAATTAGTTCTGTGGTACAGTTAAAAATATGTTTCTCAGTTGCACTACTGTATTGTCACAGATGTCCCAACCAGCTGCTGACACATTCCATAAGTGCTGAGATTTGGGAGTTATTAGGTTACAAAAAGCAGAGGTACATCAATGACTCTCTGTGCCATTTAAACTGAAATGACTCTATTTTTACTTCTGTAACGTGATGTACATTTATGTAAAATAGTATATTTAACAAGAAAATAATGATTTTTGTGAAATGAAATTAAGATACTTTTATTTATCAAGGATGCATTAAATTAATGAAAAGTGTCTGTAAAGACCTTTATAATGTTATTAAAGATTTTAATTTCAAATAAATGCTGTTCTTTTGAACTTAAAAAAACTGGAAAAAAAGTATCATGTATTTCACAAAAATATTATGCGGCACAATTGTTTCAACATTGATAATAATAAGAAATGTTTGAGCACCAAATCAGCTTATTTCTAAAGGATCATGCGACACTAGTAGCCTATATATTGGCCTATACTTCACTTCAGTATAAGAATACATGTGCAGTGGAAATGGCAATGGAGCATTTTCTAGTATCAGCCTCAGCTCATTTCCTTACACGGATTTCTGTTAGGGGATCAATAAAATGCATCAATCTCTATGTCCTTTCACTAAACCCTCGGACACGTCTGCTCAGACTGTGCTGGATGGAGTGAGTGTGCGTGTGCGTGTGTGTGTGCGTGTGTGTGTTTCTGTTATCTCTGGTCGTCACACTGCATGACCCAGTCACGCCGGTTGTCGCTCTTGGCCAGCATAAGGACATCAGCGCAGGCGAAATGAAGCTGGCAGGACAGGTCTCAACAGTTTAAATGGCAAGATGGAGGAGATATAGAGGGAGAGACACATAGAAAGAAAGAGAGCTCAGCTGGGATTCAGAAAAAAACTGGCTTTTCTGGGTGTTTGCAATCTAAGGGACATTCTAGTTAATTTGACCAATTTAGACTGTGGAAAACATCAAGGCAGAGAGCTGTGCAATACAAACCAGACCAATTAGTGAAATAGTTTGCTTTATATAAGTAACAATTTAAGGGATAGTTTCATTATTATTGTCATTATTTACTCACCCTCATGTCGTTCCAAATCATTTTTCTTTTCAATTAACTGTGACTTAAATCACTTAAATTTCAGACTTTTCTTCACACAAACATATGGCTAGAAGACTAATGCTTGAATCATTTGGGAAACAATTATGGTGCTTTATTGTGTACTTCCCTTTTTGTAGAATTTTGAAGCAATTGTATAAAAATATGATAGAGCACTTTGGTCCTCCATATGGAAAAGAGCTTTAACATTGTGATCCACAGAAAAAATACCTTTTGGTTTAATTTCTGTTTTCAGGAACTTTTAGTTTGCATTTCCTTGTTTTGCATCTGTTCAGTTCCTGTTTCTTTGAGTTTCTTTCTCAAGGGGTGCTTCTCATTTCTAAATTTGTGCATCCTCGTTTCCTCTCCTTGCGTCTCAACTCCACTCTCTGTAGGATGCGAGGGAACAAAATGAGGATGGAGGAATCAAAGGAAAGCTTATTTGTATATTTGACTATTCTTGATCACTCGAGGGTCACTTCAAAGCATAATCAGCTGGTTATTTAAGAAATTCATAAACAGGGATAATAAAGCAATATGCCCCGTTAAAATATGTGATATATATGGTTTATTTAAACTGCAAAGGTAAAGAATAAATTAAAAGTATTCTGACAGATGTGAAGGAGGATTTAGGTGCGTCAGGTTTTTCGACAAGATATAGACTTCCACATATGCTGTGCATTTTTGATCGTCGCTCCTCTGGAAGCTTCCTCACTCCTCGTTCATCCCCTCCAGGGGCGTCGGACTGGGGGTAAAACCAGTACTGATTACCAGGGCCCCAAGGGGAGAGAGGGCCCTTGAAAAGTCTGGAATATATTTTATTTGGAACATGGGGGCACATCAGGACTGCCTATACATAGGGCCCGGGATCTTGTGCTACGCCCCTGCTCCCCTCCTCACGGTGCAATTAGAAAATTGAATGTCCTTCACAATGCCTTTGTTTGATCAGTTTTCGGGTCACAAGCTGGAGGACAGAGGAGCGAGGAAACATCAATTTGAGTATTGAGAAGCACCAACTTACTGTTTGGTTACTGATTATGGTCTTCACCTGTGCCTTGTTTGGTTGATCATTTGCTCTATTATACACACACACATATATATATATATATATATATATATATATGTATACATACATATACATATTTATTTATTTATTCTTTTTTTAATAACACATTTTGGGATGAATTATGCCTTTAATTTGAGAGATTCGTTCAGGTAAACAAGAGGGTACAAATTTGCCTTTAAATGCCTTTAATAAATTTAGCAATAGTTTCATTACAGACAATTCTGCAGTTGTCTTTGTTCATGAGGTGCCATTAAAAGCTCACATCTGATAACTTATTAAATATGTGAATAACCCAGGCATTCGTCAGCTGTTTCGCTTTTTAGCATACATACCATTTGGAGAATTGACAAAGAATACAATGGTGTTTGTTCATGTGTGTGTGTGGGAAAACACCTGTTCTGGTTGGATGTGGCCTAAATACCCCTCAGTGTGTGTGTTTAGTGTGTGTGTGTTTGGGGTTTCTCTGTGTTCGTCCTCTGCTAGAGAGGAGCTTAGCGCAGATGTTGCGATTCATCACGGTATTGTCACATTACATGAGCACAAACTAGTCTGAATATTTTGAATATTTTGCAAAGCCTGTGACTTCATAATGTATTACAGAGTAGAACAACGCCAACCTGTGTTGATAAGAGGGAATAGCAGTTCGTAGCCATGAGACTGTCCATCAGGTTCATGGCTGGACAGAATACTATTACTACTAATAAATACTATTTTGTATACTGTATATTGCTATCATCTAAATAAGGCCTACTTTTTAACATAATGTAAAAAACAGGAGGCAGGTATGATCCTGTGCAACATTAGAAAATACGCCATTACGAACACAGCTATTATGCAAACATGAGAGTATGACATGCCCGCATTTAATTCAGTAAATGGCATTAAGTTACCATTTTGACAATCAAAACATTTATTTTGTTTAAAAATGCCTTTACTGTCCATTCAAATGATAGCCTAAGTCAAGAAGATGTTGTAAATTGTGGTTAAAAATGGAAGTTGAAATGTTTGAGTTGATTGCATTGAATTTTGTGATACTACAGATCGTATCGTAGTGGGCCTGCCTTTCTGAGTCCAATATATGTCCAGGAAATATAAAGACGCAGGTGCAGAAAACAGAATAATTATGAGAAGAATAGGCTGAATAAGAAAGATATAGTGCTGGGCAGGAAATTCAAGGAAAAGAAAGAATAGTGCGAGATAATATTCTGAAAGATAATGGAAGAAAAGAAAAAGCTAGACAGAAAGACACAATACTCATTATTTTGTCTCTCAGTTCATTTGGGCCTGTCAGTTTGACTGTCATAACATGCGACGCAATTATAACTGTCGGCTGCAGGACGCAATTAAAGCTGCGTCCCATAGGTCTGAATTATACACTCTCAGCACAGATAATAACCTGCCCTATCTCTCTCTCTCTGTCTCTCGCTTTCATGTTTGTTGCACCTTCTACTTGGAATGATCTACAGAAAACACTTAAACTACAGTGTCTAATTTCCTTAAATGATTTTAAAGGTTATGTTAAAACTACAGAGTCCATCCACATGTGCAAATGTTTTAATTAATGGCACTTTTATTTAAATATTGTCTTTGCCTCTTTTGTGTTTGCTTTGTGATCGTGTGATCTAATATGTTCTGCTATCTTGGCCAGGTCTCTCTTGAAAAAGAGATTTTATATCTCAATGAGACAAACCTGGTTAAATAAAGGTTAAATAAAAATAAATAAATACTATTACATACATGTTTATTAACCCATTTCCCTCTGTACCGCTGGCTGACCCCCACAATATAGGTGATCTCAGGTTTAACTATCCTTGTGGGGACATTTTGTTCACTTTCTCAACAGTGATTTAAAAAAAAGAAAAATTCAATAAAAAGTTTACTTCCAGAACTCTACTAATGCTTTTGGTTTTAGAAGTAAACAGAGTATTATCTCACTGGATTAAACAATTTAACAGATGTTTAACAGAAATGATCTTGTGTTGTGATCAACCTGTGGAAATTGTGAAGATTTTAAAGTAGCCTATGCGAACTATAATTGATTAAATATCACTGGTAAGGATTGTTCTTGTTAAGAAAATGATCTGCTAGTCAAGGTGTTTTGCAAATTGTTATGCCAGTTTAAATGAAAGTTTTTTAGGGTATTATATAACAGGTTTGGACGAATAACATCTGCAAATAAAGTAAAACCAAATAGGATTATAAGGATGGCAGGTAAAATAATGGGGTCCAAGCTAAACTCAATACATCAATTAGCAGTTGAGAATAAAAAGTTTATTTATATTTATAAGTACAGGCATAATGCACACTGTGAACCTATCATTATAGGACATCGAAGGCAACTAAAGCAATAAACCTTTGCAATAGGTATCCTGAGGGATAGGGATCGAGTAATATAGGAAATGTGAATGTATTTGATTGTGTTGATGTTATGTTGTGTAAAGTCATTATTGTATAGTAAAGTCCAATTTTCAGCCAAGGCTGGACAATAAAGTACAACTAAACTATATTGTGATGGCTGAAAGCTTGCATTGTTCCTTTAACAATGTCCATTATAAATGATTAGGAAAATTGAATTTTGTATACATACACATTTTAGATTGCACCTTTTAGACACATCACATGTCAACAACAAATTGCAGTATCATGTTTAAGCAGGCATTAGACACAAGACAAGGGTGTGTTTGATATGTCTTATGTAAAAATGCGATACTGGAGCAAAGGAAGGACGTACACATTTTTTGGTGTGATGGGTTATCCATGTCAAATTGATTATAAATATAACTCAATTTCTCCCGTGTCCACACCTGTCACATACTTCACTCTGTGATGACTAATACATCCTGTTACCATAGTTACACCACATCCCACAGGAGTTAAGGTACCGTGACAGGATTGAACAAACTCATTGTTGTCATTTAAGGATTATGTTGAGCACAAAGCTATAGATTATCTCCGCTATGTGCAGGCAGCTGTTAACACAGGAATATATGGCAGTACATCCCATCAGGCAAACTATAATGCAGAACACATGGACACATGAACTGACATTGTATCCCAAAAATATCAAGCAAAGCGTCTAGGAAAATTGAGGAAAGACAAAAAAAAAAAATTGTAATACAATGCTCATTTTCATGTCTTTCACATTTCTTGAAATATAGGTAAAATCATTAAAAGAATAAATCATCCAAATTATTTACCCAACCTGTAAACCTGTAAATTTGATTAATTTCAAACCTGTAAACTGTCTTCAAAAGGAGGATTTTTTTTAAAGAATCATTATGAACAACTGTTAACGATGTCTGACAAAACACACCATAAGCTCCATAATAATAAGTATCTTAAAAGTAAAAGTAGTTCATATGACTGACATGAGGAATATACTGTATTATGTGAGAAACAAACTTAAAGGGATAGTTCTCCTAAAAATTAAAATTACCCCGATTTAATCACCCTCAAGTCGTCGTAGGTGTATACGACATTCTTCTTTCAGAAGAATACAATCGTAGTTATATTAAAAAATGCTTCCAAGCTTTATAATAGTGAAATAACAAAATATATCAAATAACAGTGAATGGGTATATATTTTTTGAAGTCGATCAAAGTGCATCTATCCATAATAAAAGTGCTCCACACTGCTCTGACGGGTTAAAAAAGGCCTTCTGAAGTGAAGCGATGCGTTCGTGTAAGAAAAATATCCATATTTAAAACTTTATTGATTAAAAACTACTAGCTTCCGTAGTGTAGCGTAAGCTTTGACGTCTCTCGCGGTTCAAACAAACAGCGCTGGGCAACAAACTCAAGCTCCTCCGACATTTCTCTTTACAGATTCTCGTTTTAGACTTCTAATTCGTGACCGGTGTTTTGTTTTGCTCTATCCTCTGGGCTTCCGCGTTCGTCAATGCGTCATGCGTCAGGTCAAGTGTAACTCTCTCGCTGTAAATCGATGAGTACAGCCGTCTGCCAGAAGCTAGTTATTTTAGTCGATAAAGTTTTAAATATGGATATTTTTTTTGACACGAACGCATCGTTTCGGTTCAGAAGGCCTTTATTAACCTGTCAGAGCAGTGTGGAGGCAAAAATATAAAGCCATTTAATGCCATTATAAAGCTTGGATGAGCCAGGACATTTTTTTTAATATTACTCTGATTGTATTCTTCTGAAAGAAGAATGTCGTATACACCATGACTTTAGGGTGAGTAAATCATGGGGTAATTTTCATTTTTGGGTGAACTATCTCTTTAATATGTATGTAAATGTTTGTATCTTAGGGGATATGTTGCTCTTGCTATACTATAGTAAAATAATTAAAGGACATTTTAGTTGTCTGAAAGAACTAGAAATAAAAAGGCCACTTATCTTTCTAAATTCAAACAAATCATATTCCATGCATTCAGGAAAACACAATAAAGACTTTTCATCTTCCCAGCAACTCTTATTCCACCTTTTATAAAGCGTTTACAGTAATTCCAGTGCACTGAAAACTTTGAGTAAATGACGAATGCTCCTTGGCAACTGAAACATGTTTTATGGAGTTGCACAAATGCCTTTAGACTTCAGCACAAGTTACTATAGCAACTGCTGCTATTTCATTTGCAAGGTTTAGTGTTAGCATTCTCCTGTTGCTTTCAATATACTGAAGGTTAATTGTTTGATCTCAGCAGGCTGTGACGGATCAAACTCTGCTTCCTCAGAATGCATAGCTAATACAAAATATGTCTGCAATGCACCACGTAGTTTTTGTTGACGTGCTCTGGGCCTTCGCCCGGTGTGAAATGGCATTTAATGATATGTGACGTTTGCATGGATTAGCATTTTCCACGGACCAGTTTTTCATCTAATTCTCATGGGTGAGTCAATATAACTAGGACCAAATTTACTTAAAATTATTTGATAAATAAACTTGCAATACACTTTTGAACCACTAAATGGCGCTTTAGGACATCAAAGAGTCTCCCATTGGAACTCAGTATAGTTGATGTTATTTCATCTTTCTGTAAAGTATAGAAGCATACTGTAATTAGTTGTTTCAGCCATGAGTGGACCAATAACATCATTAGTTATGTGAAAGATATGATCATATTAATTCATGAATGGGTAGAGCATCAGTCATTCTCATGAAACCTGTAAAGAAATTTTCACTCCAAAGTCAAGAAATAAGTCATTATTATTATTACCTCAGGAAAATATAATTGTTTCGGTTTTGCATGATAACACAGACGCATTCCCTTTTTTATCTCAAAAGAAACCCAGTGTTAAAATAAATGGGGTTAATGTTTGACTAAAATTATCCAGATGTATTTATGACCCATAAAATTCTCCTGTTTTCCTGAAAGGAGGCCTGTTTTGTATACATGTATTCCATGATGTATACATAGGCTACTTTAAAGTAACACTATGTAGTTTTTCAACCTTCATAATATATTTCCAAGACCCTTGTGATGGTACATCGACTTACAATAGGTTAAATGACACGTCTGCCATAGCCTGAGAGTGTCTGTATCGCTTTTACTGGCACTATGTAACTTCAGGTTTCGGGTAGCACCGGAGTACAAAAAGAACTACAAAATTCGACTGCTTTACGGCATACATAGTTTTTCTTCGTTTGTGATGTCTTTCATAAAATCATGCATCATACTCTACCTTGTCTGTGGCCATTGTTGATTCCAAAGCCGGTCCTGGATAAACAGAGCGTGCGCGTGCGACAGTAGGCTGCGGTAGGCTAAATTATTTACGACAGCGGTAATGGACAATTCTGCTTCCAACCTGTAGGGCGACCGCAGAGGAAAAGTTCCTTGGTGTTGCTTTAATAATATACTGTATATACAAGGGTTGGTTGATTATGATTTCACTTTTCTAACATTAGTTAGTGTGTAATGTTGCTGTTTGACTATTAACAACATCTGAAAATTTACAAAGTTCAAAGCAAAGGAAAATATTTGATTTTAAAGACATTGTTTTTTTAAGGACTACAACCAACGACTGGTAGGGACTACATGACATTCCTTCCGGGTTAGTGACGTCACTGACACTAACCCTAGAATTTGCTTAAACCCCGCCCCCGGGAACACGCAGTCCATGTTGAGAAGAGGAAGAGTTGTTGTAGTAGAGCACATTTGTGAGTCTGCTCAAGCTGTCACATCTGTATTTTCACATGCAATACAGTTCAAAACACAAAAAAAAAAAAAACAGTTCAAAACACAAATGCAATAGCATGTCACTCTGTAGGCATCTTACAACAGTTCCCACACGAATAAATTAATCAACTAACCATTGTGTGTGTGTGTGTGTGTGTGTGTGTGGACAGGATCTTATAACAGTTCCCACACGAAAAAATTAATCAACTAACCATTCAGAAACGTCCTGTCCCCACACACACACACACACACACAAGCTGTTGAAGCTCCCCCTTTCTCCCCCATTTAAAGACACACACAACACAATGAGTTTTTACTAACCCTCAAAAAGGGACAATTTTAACGTGCTGTAAAAAAATATCTATGGGGTATTTTGAGCTAAACATACACACTCTGGGAACAACAGAGACTTATTTTACATATTGTAAAAGGGGGCATTATACCACCCCTTTAATATGTTCAATGTTTTTGAGCTATTCAAATAACCCAAGACTCTAAACAGGAGATGGACTAGCTTCTAAAACACACTAGGATGATATCAAATCAAAGCATATAGTACAGAAATATATCCAGAAAGACAAGTCCTGCTGGTTAACTGAAATGGCAGAACATTTGTCGACTGAAAGAGCATCTATAAAGAGCAACTGTACAGCATTTAATGTTGTCATTCTTTATCACTCTTTCTGCTTTATTTATTACCTCATCATCACAATTCTTTGCTCTCTCACTTTCTTTTCATACTTACAGGCGAAACATCTGTGCTGTGAACAAATATTCTTTAATAACTTACAAAGCCAGCTTACATAACATTTAAAGATGTCCTGGCAAGAGCAGAGCGCACTTGATAAGTGATAATTCATTTGGATGGCGATCGGTTTCACAGCGTTAGTGTTATATTGCACTTGAAGGGGATGTAAGTGATATACTGTAACTGAAAAGAGGCAAACGTCTAATAAGACAAAAAGAGGATGATGAGAAAAAAAATATATATATATATATATATATATAGTCAACATTTGGATCAAAACCTTTCATCAAAGTTATACATGAATTTTGAACAATACCCATTCTTGTCTTATGACAACTTTGATAAGCTTTTTTGATCCACTTCAAATGTTGACTACTGTATAAAGTATATATATATATATATTCAAGCAAAATATTTTACACCAAGAGATTAAAAAAATTATGAGAAACAAAAATTTACTTGCACACTGTAAAAAAAACGTCTAAAAATAGGGCACAATGTATTTGTAAATATGAAGGAATTTTCCATATGGGTTATTCCTACAGGTGTTTTACCTGTATTTTGAATTCCGCATTGCACTAAGTTTTAAGTTTATTTGAAATTTCTGTAAAATTACTGGATAATCTCCTGGCAGAAAATAAACAGTGTTGCGTGTGAACATGTTCTCTAATGCAAAAGCATGGCACAGCGTTCCTGTGGGCTGACAGTTTGGGATCAGTAAACAGAAGGCAGGGTGGGATTAGTGTAAATACTAAAGATCTACTTTAGGACTGGACACAATACTCAGCTAAACCTGATTAGGGCTGTATTGTTTTTGTCAAAATACAAAATTAAAAAAAAAATTAAATGCACCTTAATGCATTTTAGCAGAAAATCTAATTAAGGCATGAAAAAAACTGTTTCACAACAATACACATTTTCTAAGTGGCATCTGCCCTATATTGACTACAGGGGGCGCTATACCCTAGCCCCGTCTGACATATTATCCCATTTAGATGCACATTCCTTATAGTAATGTAGTAATGAAATAGCTTCCACCAAAAGACAGTTGCTAATATTTCTGATTTGATATCAAATAATGAAATTAGACAAAAGCTTCTTAAAACTGACTTACCCTATTTGAAGGAGGTCCAATCATGATTTTAAAGTATGCCTATAACAAATAGTCTAATATAGTCTTTTGCTCATATTGTAGCACAGCGATCTTCCCAGTTCCCATGGTGTGATGTCCTACATGTAAATCTGATAACAGACAGACGGGGTGCTGATAATCCATAAGCAAATACACCTCATGTGGTCAGAGATTAGAGGAGTAAACGGATAGCATGACAGGGGCTTGAGTTCATGGCTGGAGGTTTCATCTAATACTGATCTGGTTTTTACGGACCTGTAATGGAGCTAATACTAGAAAACAAGATTTGGTGGTGTTCGGAAAATCATACAAGTACTAGTATGCATTTCCTGCATGCAGAAAATGCCCAGGTGGCTCTGAATTGTTTTAAGATCTTGGGCAGACCGCTGTTCATCCTAACTAGGGGCGAAGAAAGCAGTTCCCATGACAGCCATGTTGAAGAAATTGAACGAACTGAACCTATTAAGCAGTCATGGGGAAGAAGACTTGTAAATTCTGTGAAAAGTGTTTTCACAACAGTTTTGAGCAGCCCAGAACCCTTGTTTGTCATCGGCCTGCTGGCTCTACCATCAACCCATCAATGGCAACAATCCACTTCTCAGTTAATAGAATCACATGTAAAATAACACTGCAGTCTTCACCCTATAAATGAAATGTTTCAGTCAAGATCAGCGAGTGATTTTCTCTTTGTCTTTTAAGTTGTTTGATTAACATTTTACTGTCTCTTTAAAACCTAATGCAAAGAAAAATCAATATATGAAGCACACCGGATTTCTTTCTGTTTTGTTTGCTTAACCCTTGTGCCTCAATTAAAAAAAGTTACACAGCTACATAGAGGACAAAAAACTGTCATATAAATTTGAATCTTGGGAGGACACACTTAAGTTTGGTATCATTTTTAAAGAAGACCCTTGGCAGATTATTGCAGGAGTAAAAAAATAAAAAAGTCAATCCAAAAAAAAATTATAGAGGTTTAAGTTTATGAAAATTATTTCTGAACATTATTTTATATAAAATATATATTTTAGGAAACAAGTTGAACTCTAAAATGGCTAGAAAATCAAAGCCATAAATCGAAATAAGTTGTGTTCCAGTTTTTCTCTCTCAATATTACAAACACACACATACACACACATTTTTTTTTATAACACACATACTAATCACACTCTGACATCCATACCAACACACCAACACAAATATTGTTGCATAATTTATCCAATTGGCTCTATAATATGCCTAAGCAGAAAACAGTAATAAAGCGAGTATTTGCTTTATAGACCAAATCTGAAAAAATG